>NW_024747430.1:0-15701 GCF_018991925.1 Homarus americanus
GCTGCCTACTACCTACTACCACTTAGTTAATATGTGTTAATGTTAAGTTAACTTAGATTAAGTTTTCTATTTCACAATTCATTTATACCGAATATGATGAAGTACATGATCGCCCATGGCCAGTTAAAAGCTTAAAATAATACATAGAAGAGATCGATATTAGGCAATTATCCCTGTTTAGTTTAGGCTTTTACAAATCATCAGTCGTTTTAGTCAAATAGCGATAACCTTTTGGTTTTATTATTACAACTTAATAAAAATTAATTCTTATATTGCAAGATTTTGTATACAGTATTTCTTTTCAGCCCTTGCTTACTGCCATATGATGTTTAAATTATACTTTAAATAGGTTAGGTTAGGTCAGGTCAGGTCAGGTTAGGTTAGGTTACAATTTGTATGAAGGTATTCATTTATATATGTATTTATGACTAGCAGAAACGCTGTCCTCCGGGCAGCTCATTCGCTAGGCCACGGTAGGACGTCACCCTCCGGGAGGCTCCACATTGTCTCACTGTTCGGTCTCCAAAACTTCTTCTTCCATCAATAGTTCATTAACAGTGTATGTAAGTTCCACCATTTTTTTACTACAACAGTACAGCAAAGTATATTTATTTAGCATTAAACTGTTATTATTTTATTGTCTAATCATCACTACATATAACACCACCCATCATCACTACATATAACATCATCCATCATCACTACATGTAACACCATCCATCATCACTACATAAAACACCACCCATCGTCACTACATATAACAACATCCATCATCACTACATATAACATCATCCATCATCACTCCATATAACACCATCCATCATCACAACATATAACACCATCCATCATCACAACATATAACACCACCCATCATCACTACAGATCGGTAAAGTAGTTTCCGAGATTCTCTTGCGGACACACAGACAAACAGACATACTTCTTTGTTATATATATATATATATATATATATATATATATATATATATATACTCTTCTCTTTCTCTCTGCTTAAGATATATATATATATATATATATATATATATATATATATATATATATATATATATATATATATATATATATATATATATATATATATATATATATATATATATATATATATGGCCGGTGAAAAGTTTCCCCAAAAGAGAAATACCTAGAATTTATCACTAATCGTCAATTATCCATATTTAGTGTAACATGTAGTATATATTACGTGGAGTTCCGTTTATATTTGTTTGTTTTCATATTATTTTAGTCAATTATATGTTGACATTTAGCTTACAATAAGTAAATATTATTAAAAAGCAACACTGAAAAACTCACAAGTGACTTTGTAACATATAATTAGGACGAAATATAATAATATAATCTGACGTTGAAGTACACTTCGATCTCCGATGGCCAGTTAGGCTAATGTACATAGAAGCTGTATTTATCGATATTAGGCAATTATCTCTGTTTAGTTTAAGCTTTTACAAATCATCAATCGTTTTTGTCAAATAGAGATAACTTTTTGGTTTTCGTATTACAACTTAATACTAATTCGTATATTGTAAGATTTTGTATATTTCTTTTCAGGCCTTGCTTACTGCCATATGATGTTTAATTTATACTTTAAATAGGTTTGGTCAGGTCAGGTTACATTTCGTATGAAGGTATTCATTTATTTGTACATTTATGATCTACAGGATCGTTTATGGCCGGTGAAAAGTTTCCCAAAAAGAGAAATACCTAGAATTTATCACTAATCGTCAATTATCCATATTTAGTGTAACATTTTTTTGTTTTTACGGGAATTAGCCCACCCGGGCAAAGGTCAAACGACCCACAAGGGAGCCTAGGGGGCGAAAAAAAAAACGGAAAGAAATTGTAAATATAGAAAAAAAGGTTATACTGTATTAATCTACACCACGAAGATACCGGAAAACCAGCTTTTTAAAGTGAGGCAGATTATAAGAGCATGGGAACACAGAAGAAGGCAGAGCACTCCACAGTTTGGCTGTGTGAGGAAAGAAGGAGGTACTATAACGGGTTATTCTCGTGTGACCGACATCCACAGAGAAACGGTGGGCACCGCGGGCAAGACGTGTGTTACGAACCCACGGCCTTGGCGGCGATACACAGGATGCCAAATCCACCGAACATTGCCTGTTAAAATACCTGTAAAAGAGAGAGAGTGAAGCAACATTGCGGCGAAGAGAAAGGGAAGAGAGATTGTTGACTAAAGGAGGTGAGTTAATATGACGAAATGCCTTTGATTCCACCCGATCTAATAGTTGGACAGAAGAAGAGCCACCCAGATAAGGCATTTGAGTTGGATGATTACCTGCGGGCTTTGCTCGGGTAGCTGCATGCATTTAACTGGTGCCTTTAGTTATACTAAGGATGTGTGATTTCCAGGACATATTGGAGGAAATGGTGAGGCCTAACATATTTATTTCAGAATTTGGGATTATGATAGTGTCCTGAAATGTAATTGGTGGGAGATCGTCTAATTTACAAAGTGTAATTGGTAAGTATTGAGTTTTATTACTATTGAACTTAACCAAGTTTGTACCTCCCCATTCAGAGATGCTGCACAGATCCGCGTTGATAGAAGTAATGATATCAGTTCTAGAAACAGATCTAGTTTGAGAGTTAGGAGGAAGAGGAAAATGTGAGGAAGAGTGAAGAGTAGAATCATCAGCGTAAGAATGGATAGAATTAGTTTTAGTGAGAAGTAAATCATTGATAAAAAGAAGGAGGAGAGTGTGTGAAAGAACAGAACCCTGTGGGACGCCACTACTGGTAGAGTAAAGTAAAGTATGAGGAGTCACCCAAGACCTTAGCCTAATTCTCTGGTAACACATAAGTAAACACACTAGAGCTATAGCCACAGTCAGGTAATAAAAATACTCTTTTTTGGGGTTACATATAATATAAAATTTATAACGATAAGGTAAAAAAAATGTTACTCTCATATTTTAAGTAAATTTACTTTTTCTACTCCTTTAGGATCAAATATATGTAAACATTCAAAGCCCGGAATCGAGGCAACCAACTGTCACCGTGTCAGTCTAAGATATCTGTTTTTAATTGTGGATTCAATTTTTGTTTTGTAAAGAAAAAATACTTATACGTTGTTTAGTATTTCCTGATGAGCCCTTTAGTTTTAGGTTACATTAAAACATATATAGAAAACAATTTAAGGATTATATTTGATATATTCTAATAGAACTTTATCCTTGTATATTAATCTTGGTAACACGTACAGATGTTTCATGGTAGTGATAATTTTAGTCTAAGTAAAATATCACCTGAAACAGCATCTATTAAGCGATTACTCCACAACACAGATTTATCTCTACATGGTCATTATTCCTTTATCAAACTGGTGTTTTATTATGGGTACGGGTTTACTCCACCCACTAGTTAACGAGGGCATAATAAGGTTAAAAGCCTATAGAAGCTCGCCTGATGCTCAGTACATTCCGTGTTGTTGTAGCTAATGGTAATAATTTAACAAGATAAAGTTACTTAAGTCCGATGACCTGAATTAATCCAAATTTAAGTGTATTTCAAATGGGAAATAATATCAGGCATCCTTAACCATGGAAATTAGAAGCTGTTTTGATTAGTAGTCCAGACCAGGTGTGTCCGTCACTGATGGCCTTATAGGTGATGGGAGGTTCGCCCATATACACATCAGTCAAAATGAAACTCACTGCGTGTACCGGATAGTTCCTCTCCATAATGATTTTTTTAAGTATGTGTTAGTAATCGCGAAGTTAGTCTCATCATGTATACTTCCCATCTGTATTATTTTAAACTGGTTTATAGCCTGTGTCGGTGTCTACACTATCACTCTACTTCCTCTACCAGAGCTTCTCAACTGGGGAACCATAAAGTATTTTCTAGAGGGTCGACGGATTGAAAACATAGATGGTCTTGGAGATGCCACGCGTTATAAAACAATTACTAAATACTTCTTCTTAATAAAGTTGATACAATTCTGAGAGAGTATTTCACTTCCTCATTTACCGACTTATTAAATTACTGTATGGTTATAATGGAATCATTTTATTGATAAAGTATATATATTCTTCATTGCTCTGCTTATTGTATTAGTATAAGAATAAATAAGTGACAAAGATATACAAGAGGAGTGAATTATTCATTATAAAAATAGCTTTTATACATTAACCAATACTGTATATTAAGAGAAGTGAAGCTGTAATATATAAGCACCTTACAAACTTTATATAACAGAGACACCGTGACCTTACGGGGGGACTGACCATCAGGTTCTGCTGGTTCTGGGTACAAGTCTGAACAAATTTTCCGATGTCTCTTTGTTTAAGTTAAATTTCTCCCCAAAAATAATACTTTAACAAATCTCTTTTAACTTAAACAATCCAACATTTCAGGTTTAATTATAAATCAGATCATAATATCAGTGTTTACATATACACAAGAGTTGAGGCGTTTTCTTGTGTTGATGACAGCAGCACAATCTCGGGTGCTAGTGACGTCGGCCTATGGTAAATTCGGCCCGCATCCAGTGGTAACCTCGGCCCGCATCCAGTGGTGACCTCGGCCCACATCCAGTGGTAACCTCGGCCCACATTCAGTGGTGACCTCAGCCCATATCCAGTGATAACCTCGGGTCACATCTAGTGGTAACCTCGGCCCACATCCAGTGGTAACCTCGGCCCACATCCAGTGGTGACCTCGGCCCATATCCAGTGATAACCCGGGTCACATCTGTAACCTGGCCCACATCCAGTGGTAACCCGCCCACATCCAGTGGTGACCTCGGCCCATATCCAGTGATGTCCCCGGGTCACATCTAGGTAACCCGGCCCACATCCAGTGGTAACCTCGGCCCATATTCAGTGGTAATCTCGCCCATTCAGTGGTGACCTCAGCCCATATCCAGTGATAACCCTGGGTCACATCTAGTGGCAACCCCGGCCCACATCCAGTGGCAACCCCGGCCCACATCCAGTGGTGACCTGGCCCATATCCAGATAACCTCGGTCCACATCCAGTGATAACCTCGGCTCACATCTAGTGGTAACCTCGGCCCACATTCAGTGGTGACCTCGGCCCACATCCAGTGATAACCTCGGCTCACATCTAGTGGTAACCTCGGCCCGCATCCAGTGGTAACCTCGGCCCACATCCAGTGATAACCTCGGCTCACATCTAGTGGTAACCTCTGCCCACATTCAGTGGTGACCTCGGCCCACATCCAGTGATAACCTCGGCTCACATCTAGTGGTAACCTCGGCCCGCATCCAGTGGTAACCTCGGCCCACATCCAGTGATAACCTCGGGGCCCACATTCAGTGGTGACCTCGGCCCATATCCAGTGATAACCTCGGGTCACATCCAGTGGTAACCTCGGCCCACATCTAGTGGTAACCTCGGCCCACATCCAGTGGTGACCTCGGCCCACATCCAGTGATAACCTCGGGTCACATCTAGTGGTAACCTCGGCCCACATCCAGTGGTGACCTCGGCCCATATCCAGTGATAACCTCGGGTCACATCTAGTGGTAACCTCGGCCCACATCCAGTGGTAACCTCGGCCCACATCCAGTGGTGACCTCGGCCCATATCCAGTGATAACCTCGGGTCACATCTAGTGGTAACCTCGGCCCAAATCCAGTGGTAACCTCGGCCCATATCCAGTGATAACCTCGGGTCACATCTAGTGGTAACCTCGGCCCACATCCAGTGGTAACCTCGGCCCACATCCAGTGGTGACCTCGGCCCATATCCAGTGATAACCTCGGGTCACATCTAGTGGTAACCTCGGCCCACATTCAGTGGTAACCTCGGCCCACATCCAGTGGTGACCTCAGCCCATTTTAGTGATTTCGTCCCATCATAATATTGGCCGAGATCACCATCAATAATTTTCTTTGGTAATAGTTAAGCCATATGAAAAGTACCCAATGGTTAGGTTAGGTTAGGTTAGGTAAAAAGTTTAAAAGTAGTGAAATTAAAGATAAAGATCAAGTACACACGCACACTAATTGATCACCATGGAGTGGTATAAGGAGCTCTGGTGCACCTGAAAGGGGTGACATAACGAGGCTATTGTAAGGCTGGCAGATAAGGTCAAATATTATACCTTTCTATTTACATGTATAAGAAACTATGATGAAAATATTTGCCTAGATAACGGTGGACATCCTTCAAGTGCCAAAAAATAAATATTACAATTCTTAGAGAGTGACATCCCGGTCACCCATGAAACTCTTACATCACGAATATACATAAATTTATTGGAACATACTCGTTGGTTTTTGACATACTTTGATGAAATTTATTAATACATAGAGAACTTTATACATACGGTACGGATACGTGAATAAAAACATGCATGTAAAGGTAATCATATACATACCTGCCTACTGAGATACTGTACTGATCCTAGGAGCTTTTATACTCGACATTTCAGATTTTTCTTGTTGTTATATAAAGACCAACGGCGTGTGTATTCGGGAAAGTATTGTAACAGGTAAAAAATATATATTTAAAAAAAAAGGGGGGGAAAGGTAGTGAAACTTGGCGTGTGGTAACCGCAGAGTTTTACCCCACCACCCCCGGTAATTGATGATACACACAACTGCTGGTCTAATGTGTTGTTGCTTTTTACAATCTTTACCCTTGGGTGATGTTCCTTAACTCGCATAATGGTATGTGTTATATACTTTATTAATGCAGCTCTGAGTTTTGATATTTGAGAATAAAAAGTAGTAATTCACCTCATAATTATCAGCTCAATGAGGTATTACAGGAAGTGGATGTATTTTCTATGTAATGTTATGTATAATATCTTAGTAATGAATGTCATAAATAAAAGACCAGATAATGTTGTTAACAAAGGGGTCGTCAACTTGTGCTAAGGGAGATGTCACTGTAGTACCGGAAGTGTTAGGGTAGGGTTATAATTGTGGATTAATTTGGAGCAAGGTGTTGTGGGAGTATATTTTAGAATCAGCTCGTCTCTTATCAGCTTAACATAATTATTACAACAGCTGAATATCACTGGGCGAGTTTTTAGTCGAATCGTCTACTGCTTCAGTATTTGTGATATAATTTTTCAATTAATTTACATATCTTTTGTATAAATAGATTTATGTTTTAATAATATACAAAATGATACTAATACGAAAAATTTTCTTTTTTTCTTGCTCTCGGAACAGAATTTAATGTGTAGGCAAATATTACTCGTGTAAATCGCCACGTGTCGAAGACCCATCAAGATTCTTCACACATGATGGATCAGTTAATACTTGAGAGAGTAAGAAGAGGCGACACATAACACAACAAAGAGGCAAAATCTTTCTGAGAGAACTATTAGGAACAAAATTAAGCTGTAATAAAGTTTTTCAGACTTTTTTCATCTTACTGCTTGTGTGAGTCAGCTCTGAAAATGTCTAAAGAATCTTCTAGATAATTAAATTATAAGTTGAAATGGAAAGCAACAAGGAAATATTGTTAAGCAGAAGAGACAAAAATATATCCACTATGAAATTTAAGCCAAATTACAAAATACATTTTACAGTCCAACAAAAAATTTAAAGAACTCTTTTGACGTCATGTAAATTGTTTTATGAATATCCAAAATTTTATGTCGTATGTAATTTACATTTTATTTGTGGGTTGGCTATCGTGTTGCTATCAACTGATAATAGAATTTAGAGCACGTCATCATTTATTTGATCAGTATATAGTTGATTCACTTATTACTATTTTTCCTGAATATACATATATTATCGATCTTTTCTTTCGTTTTCTGTAAATTTAAATACCAACAAATCTTTATCATCCCAGGTTGATATTCTCAACACCACATCTAGTGAGAACACACTCGCCGCCACTCACTGATTTAGTACCTCGTTTGGGTCCAAGTTTACCGATGTGTTTTTATTGAGAATGTTACTCATGAAGATATGAGTTTATTTTCCTTATAAGATAACTCTTCTTTGTCAAAATGTTTTATATTTAGATAAATTAGGTTATCGACTATGTAGAAGCAATTCGGGACTAATATTTTATTAGAATACAATAATCAATTACTGTATTATTGTATTGAGGCGAATAGTCTTATGGTGTTAAGATGTGTTCTTAAGCCACGAAGGTAAACAAAAGTTATTCAATATCTGCCTTGGTTGACGATGATCTGTAGATGTTAGCAAGTCCTCCTCCTCCTGCTCTCGAGTAAGGTAAGGAAGGCCTCACCTGACCAAAATTGTTAATTAAGATAGATTACCTGAAGATTAACCCTCCCAGATTATTTCAACTAATGATTAACCTAACGCTACCTGGGAAATTAAGTTAGGTTAGATTAGGTTAGGTTAGGTCAGGTCAGGCAGTGCCAGTGTAGCTAATCTTGAGGTTAAATAAACTAGAGGCTAATCTTCACATGAGCCACTAAGACACTTTGACGGAGGCGGTTACGTACAACAGGAAAGCTCTGATAACATATAATGTACAGTATATACCGTTTAAGTTGCGTCAGCAGCTCTATACACCACTTATTGACTTACTCATTCACTGCCGTAGAAATATTTACTTCTCTAGCAGGTTTCTATATGGTTCCCAGTCATTATAATACGACCTTGTAAAATCAAATGATCTAAATTAAACTAAACGTATCCAAATTAAACTTATTAGCTAACAAATCATTCTAAAACACGATATATGCAAATAAAAAGTTCTAAATTCAACTTAACTTATCGTAATATAACTATTATAACTAAACCATTTTAATTAAACCTAACCTAAACACATCAAGTGCCACAAACAGAAGGAAAAAACACCTTTAATATTATCGTGTAAGAGGCCCCTGTAACCCACTAACTCCAAGTAATGCATCTATATCAGTCTACCTGCGTCGGAAGCTCTATACGTGACTATGATAGTTACCCACTGCTGGAGAACATTTGTACTTCTATAATTACCCCTGGAGAAACAATGCACCAATTTACGATTTATTTATTTTATTTTTCATTTATTTTTTATTCTTGGTCCATACTTTAAACACCGCCCGCTTGTGAGTCCCGTCAGCCATTTTGTTCTAACTTTCGGGGATTCTAAAATAAACTATAAATAAATAAATAAATAAAACAAGCATCTTTTGTTTTTCTAACCCATGAGCTGTGAGTCTTCACTATATACTTCAACATTACTGTAAACCAAGGCTAGAGAGGGTGTGTACAGTACTAGTGGAGCCAAGACGAGAAGGTATTTCAAATCCCTAAAGGGTTTTACAAGTGGAGAGTCTTACAAGTGGAGGGTCTTACAGGTGGAGGGTCTTACAAGTGGAGGGTCTTACAGGTGGAGGAATTTAATAAGGATAAATACAACAAGTCTTACAGTTGAATCAGCCAAGTCGAGGAAAACTCTTAAGAGTCATGTAACTTCTACCTGGTGTTACCTGTAATCAAGCTAAGGTATATGTTAGAAGAATATTATCTCGTTACTATCCATTCCTCTTCCACTATCCTGCGAGGTGGTGTATTAATAGGCACAGATACTCATGATAAAGAAGGAATAAAGAGAAAGATGCAAGATAACTATAAAATGCGACAGAATATACCCACACATGCGTAATCCTAACCCATCCCAACCCAACCCAACCCTATCCTACCCTCAGCTTCACCACAGTACACAAAGTCATTCTTGGTATCAGAGTGACGCATAAACACCCTGTATCGCCTAAGACACATTTGAATCGGATGATTCGTTGACGGTTTTATTTCGGTATAAACCAGTGAAGCAATTAGTTCGTGGGAACAGTGAGTCAAAATACTTCACATCAGCTTCGTTTACGACCTCCAGCTGATATTTACTTCTGTTGTCTATATCAATCACATTTTATAATGAAAACAAAAATATGGTTAGTTACTTAAAAATAAAAATAAATCATACTTAGATACTTAGGAGTGGGGAAAAAGATACTTAAGATACTTAAAAATGAAAACACTCTTTGATACTTAAATTAGGACAAAATAAACGGACATAAAGATTTAACTATGAGCGGTGGATATTACATGTACCGGCTATCAATACAGAGGCGCTATTTAGCCGTGAAGTTCTCTCAGAAACCCAACAAGACAATATGTGGTCACGTAAGAATTTCAGGTTAATTTTTAACACCATCCGTCATTTTAAACCTTGGCACCTGTAGATTAAGAAAATATATATGGTGATATTTTTTCTGATGGGATAAAGGTCGTATTTGTCCAGAGAAGAGAGGAAAAAAATCACTTGAGAGGCATGACGCACAGAGTGTCTAAGGTGATAAAAGATCATATACTACCATTTGGGTTTTCAAATTAAGTTCATTACATAAAATATCAAACTCATAAAGATTACAAAAGAACAGAACACCATGAGCTCTCTACAGCTATAGTCAGCAGTCAATATGCTGATGTACAGAAGCTACACAATGTTATTGGTGACTGTAATCCCAGGAAAATGATGCTCTTATAAACTTGGTAACTGGAGCTGTAATGCCAGAAAATGCCAAATATGACAATCAATGAGCATATGAAGTTGGAAGCCAAAATTATGAAAATTTTGTCAAGGAACGTATTGTTGGTCCATTGAGCATCTGGGAAAAGCTGTCCAAGGTTAATCTACTGTCGTGGAAAGCAGCAAATAAGACTTCAACCATCAAATTGTTATCACAAGTTATAGAACTTAAGCAGGATATACAGTATATGCATCACAGAAGGGCAGCACTGTACATATCAAGTCACCAGACACTGATGTGTTTGGCATATTAAAGCAGCCTCAACTTGGAGAAAATACAAGTATGATAACAGGAACTGGTGAGCGACGACACATTGGGCAGAGAGCCTTACAGGTTTCCATGCCTTCACAGGATCTGACTGCATTGAAAAATTTGTTGGCAAAGGAAAGAAAGCATGTTGGAGCACTTTGATGAAATCTAACACAAAAGTCCTAGATGCATTCAAGATGCTGAGTAGACCAAATGCCCTCCAGCAGACATGTATATTGGTCTAGAGGAATTTGTATTTAAGCTCTACTGTCCACGAATGACTTTCACTAAACTGTCAAAACTTAGATGGCATCTCTTCAAGATAACGCAGGCAGAAGCTGGAGAACTACCAGCGACTGCAGCAACTCTAAAGTATCACATATTGAGAGGAAGGTATCAAGCTCTTCTGTGGTCTTGTGATGCAGACAGTGAAATGCTTTCACAATTAGAGCATGGCTGGAAGATTGACAATGACTGTTTCATACTAGTAATATCAGACCAACCACCAGCTCCAGAAGCAATCACAGAACTTGTTAAATGTGGATGTGGCGTCAGGAAATGTGGATCATTGTCATGTTCATACAGTAAGAATCAGAAAGAATAGCATGACATGCACCGAGATGTGTAACTGTCAAGCAGATGATGAGAAATGCCTAAACAAGGTGAAGGAATCTGTTGTACACAGAAGACTTTGATGACGAGGAGTGAAGCAATGTCGTAAATAATAACTTGTGACTTGTATACACATGATGTATAACACTACAAACTTTTAATAAATATAAAACGGTGGTTCTAAGCTTTTCAGATAATGGTAATAAGTATATGTTTAATTTCCAGTATTTGTCTTTAGCAATTAATTTTACTTACTGCAATCTCTTCTTTGCCAGAGACAGGATGGTATATATGAGCAGCCATGTTTGTAACACATTTAAGATATTATAACAGCATTCATAATATATTACGTTAAATTGTAATGATATAATACTACATGTTCATAGGTTATTAGTCATGTTTTAAGTTACTTAGGAGTTAATGGTAATACGTCTGTGGTTCATTACGCCGCTCTTTGATAAAACTTCTTTAATGGCATAAAACTTATAATAAACCGTTCAGAAAAAATTACACCACAGTTCCTTAACATAGGTTTTAAGGATTATTACGATGTATGGTGTCAAAAATTAACATGAAATTTTTACGGGATTACTTAAGCTCCTACACTAAAACCTGCCGACCTAACCTAACCTTTTTTACCCACCTCCACCTACTTACCTAACCTGACATAATCTAACCAAACCTGACATAATCTAACCTAACCTGACATTATCTAACCTTACCTGATATAATCTAACCTAACCTGACATAATCTAACCTAACCTGATGTAATCTAACCTAACCTGACGTAATCTAACCTAACCTGACATAATCTTACCTAACCTGACATAATCTAACCTAACCTGACATAATCTAACCTAACCTGACATAATCTAACCCAACCTGACATAATATAACCTAACCTGACATAATCTAACCTAACCTGACGTAATCTAACCTAACCTGACATAATCTAACCTAACCTGACATAATCGAACCTAACCTGACATAATCGAACCTAACCTCCCCGTCTGACATAAGCTAACCTAATCAAACCTAACTTTCCCACCTACCAACCGTAACCTATCTACTTATTACCTACCTAACCTAACTTAACTTAATCCAACCTGACGTAATCTAACCTAACCTATTGAAACTTAACTTAACCACCTACCTCATCTAACACCACTTTGTAATCTCTTTGCGCTACCGCTCACAGGATGAGTATGGGGGGCACAATAAACTAGCCTCTAAGTGGCAAAATTAACAAAACTAACCTAACCTAACCCAACCTGACTTAACCTAACCTGATCTGATCTATCCAACTTAAACATCTTAGAATATATAATAAAGCCGCTAGGTTAATTTAGGCTAAATATGGCTGATTCATATTTCGTTTTGACAGAAATTCCCGGCAAAATAACGTATCTATATTGAGAACCACCGCCATGTTGGTTCCACGTTAACAAGACACGAATACACTACAGAATAACCCGCGTTCGTTTAACCTCAATTACTACAGTTTACTTTATAATCTTACTTCACAATCTTCACTACATCTCACTTCACAATCTTCACTACATCTCACTTCACAATCTTCACTACATCTCACTTCACAATCTTCACTACATCTCACTCCACAATCTTCACTACATCTCACTTCACAATCTTCACTACATCTCACTTCACAATCTTCACTACATCTCACTTCACAATCTTCACTACATCTCACTTCACAATCTTCACTACATCTCACTTAACAATCTTCACTACATGTCACTTCACAATCTTCACTACATCTCACTTCACAATCTTCACTACATCTCACTTCACAATCTTCACTACATCTCACTTCACAATCTTCACTACATCTCACTTCACAATCTTCATTACATCTCACTTCACAACCTTCACTACATCTCACTTCACAATCTTCACTACATCTGACTTCACAATCTTCACCACATCTGACTTCACAATCTTCACTACATCTCACTTCACAATCTTCACTACATCTCACTTCACAATCTTCACTAACACCATCCTTCATCACTACATATAACATCCATCATCACTACTTATAACACCATCCATCATCATCACTACATATAATACTATCCATCATCACTACATATAACATGATCCATCATCACTACATATAACACCATCCACCAACACTACATATAGAACCATCCATCACGACATATAACACCATCTGACATCATTACATATAACACCAACCATCATCACTACATATAACATCATCCATCATCACTACATATAACTCCATCCATCATCACTACATATGACACCATCCAGCATCACTACATATAACACCACCCATCATCACTACATATAAAATCATGCATCATCACTACATATAACACCATCCATCATCACTACATACAAAACCAACCAACCATCACTACATATAATATCATCCATCATCACTACATATAACACCATCCAACATCACTACATATAACACCACCCATCATCACTACATATAACATCATCCATCATCACTACATATAGCACCATCCATCATCACTACATATAAAACCATCCTATCATCACTACATATAACATCATCCATCATCACTACATATAACACCATCCATCACTACATATAGAACCATCCTATCATCACTACATATAATATCATCCATCATCACTACATATAACACCATCCAACATCACTACATATAACACCACCCATCATCACTACATATAACATCATCCATCATCACTACATATAACTCTATCCATCATCACTACATATAACACCATCCAGCATCAATACATATAACACCAACCATTATCACTACATATATCATCATGCATCATCACTATATATAACACCATCCATCATCACTACATATATTACCCTCCTATCATCACTACATATAACACCATCCCTCATTACTACATATAATGCCATCCTTCATCACTACATATAACACCATCCATCATCACTACATATTATAACACCATCCATCATCTCTACAAACACAAGTCCTCAACACTATAGTGATAAACAGAGCTTCATTTTGTTGTCAATTTTTTTAAATTCCAACCTTATTAAACCGTAATTCTTTCTGTATGGTCAAATTTTGATTTGACCTCAGTGAGAGAGCTGTTAGTGTCAGTAAATCACAATGGTGTTCCGACGCACTGTAACAAAAGTTTCAAAGGTTGAGGTGAAGCCTTGCCAGGTGAAGGAGAAGGGCCCCCGATCTAACAAACTGCAGACCACAAAGCACACTAAACCTCAAAACAACAAGAAGAAGAAGGAAACTACCACTTTCTGCCATGTACAAAAGGACCAGTACCTGCCATGGGGAGACTACATCTTCACTGGGAAAAAGACAAAGAACAACAAGAAGCGTTGACCCAACATTTCTGATATTTAAAAATAATAAAACACATATTAATTGATTTTGTTTGTATTATTTATGCTTTTATTATTTTCAACTGTAAACGTGCCTTAACGCCCTTGTCTCAGCGCTATCTCATATATCCAAATTTCACATATTTGAAAGTATTAGATAACCAAATTATCTGGAAAATATTTAGTTAAAAATACAAATAATAAAACAAAATCGAAAACAGAAAGAAAAAACAATACCCGTGAAAGTGGAAATAAGAAGGAGGCAGAGCAGACGATACACAGGAAGGGAGTAATCATCATCCCCGTGTGAACCAGCCAGAGAAGAACTCCTTCGCCTCACCGTCCACCCACGTACGATCAGCTGAGTGAAGTTGCCTCGTGTTGCAGTAAACTTTATCTGTAAAAGGACAATTTACTTTTACTTTTATTGTTTATCTTACTGTTTATAACTGTTTATTTTCTCTTACATAATGTATACTAAGTATGGGAGTGTACAGTAAGTTATACCGGATGGCAACAAATTCACATTCATCTTGCAAATATTAAAACATTACCCTAACAACAGTATTGTATAACAACACGAGCTAAAGTGATGTGTAAAAAGGTCGGTTGCAAAAAGAAATATTATTCTTTTAAGTCTTTTTCAGTTTGTTCAGTGTTAACAACATTATAGGTCATATTTCATGCAGTATGCATATACAATGTTTGCTGGCGGTTTAATACCTTTCTGTTTACTGATGATGTAAAACCTTCGTTAAAATACTTTAGAGTCGTTTACAAAATATTTGGTGCGTTTCCGGAGCATTGTATGTTTTTACAGCATGCGAGGCGCGGCAGGTATGTGGAGTTTTAAGAGCACTTCACGCTATAGCTCAGTTGGCCACGGATTAGCGAATTACGAACTGAAAATGTTTGGATCGTCATCTGTTT
>NW_024747431.1:0-4417 GCF_018991925.1 Homarus americanus
TGGTACACACACTCCCAAGGTGGTGATGGTGAACCTAACGCTCCCTGGTACACACACTCCCACGGTGGTGATGGTGAACCTAACGCTCCCTGGTACACACACTCCCACAGTGGTGATGGTGAACCTAACACTCCCTGGTACACACACTCCCATGGTGGTGATGGTGAACCTAATGCTCCCTAGTGCACACACTCTCACGGTGGTGATGGTGAACCTAATGCTCCCTCTTACACACACTCCCATTGTGTTGATGGTGAACATAATGCTCCCTCGTACACACACTCCCACGGTGGTGAACCTAATGCTCCCTGGTACACACACACTCCCACAGTGGTGAACCTAACGCTCCCTGGTGCACACACTCTCATGGTGGTGATGGTGAACCTAATGCTCCCTGGTACAAACTCCCACGGTGGTGATGGTGAACCTAACGCTCACTGGTACACACACTCACACGGCGGTGTACCTAACGCACCCTGGTACACACACTCCTGCGGCAGTGAACCTAAAGCTTCACATTTTACAGTCCTGGTGGTGATGGTGAACCTAACGCTTCCTGGTACACACACTCCCACGGTGGTGATGGTGAACCTAACGCTCCCTTCTACACACACTCCCACCGTGGTGATGGTGAACCTAACGCTCCCTCGTACACACACTCCTACGGCGGTGAACCTAAAGCTTCCTGGTACACACAGTCCCACAGTGGTGATGGTGAACATAACGCTCCCTGGTACACACACTCCCACGGTGGTGAACCTAATGCTCCCTGGTACACACACACTCCCACGGTGGTGAACGTAACGCTCCCTGGTACACACACTCCCACGGTGGTGATGGTGAACCTAACCCTCCCTGGTACACACACTCCCAAGGTGGTGATGGTGAACCTAACGCTCCCTGGTACACACACTCCCACGGTGGTGATGGTGAACCTAGCGCTCCCTGGTACACACACACTCCCACGGTGGTGCTGGTGAACCTAACGCTCCCTGGTACACACACTCCCACGGTGGTGATGGTGAACCTAATGCTCCCTGGTGCACACACTCTCACGGTGGTGATGGTGAACCTAATGCTCCTTCTTACACACACTCCCATGGTGTTGATGGTGAACATAAAGCTCCCTGGTACACACACTCCCACGGTGGTGAACCTAATGCTCCCTTGTACACACACACTCTCACGGTGGTGAACCTAACGCTCCCTGGTACACACACTCCCACGGTGGTGATGGTGAACCTAACCCTCCCTGGTACACACACTCGCAAAGTGGTGATGGTGAACCTAACGCTCCCTAGTACACACACTCCCACGGTGGTGATGGTGAACCTAACGCTCCCTGGTACACACACTCCCACGGTGTTGATGGTGAACCTCATGCTCCATGGTACACACACTCCCATGGTAGTGATGGTGAACCTGTCGCTACCTGGTACACACACTCCCACGGTGGTGAAGGTGAACCTAACGCTATCTGGTACACACACTCCCAAGGTGGTGATGGTGAACCTATCGCTCCCTCGTACACACACTCCCACGGTGGTGATGGTGAACCTAACGCTCCCTGGTACACACACTCCCACGGTGGTGACGGTGAACCTAATGCTCCCTGGTGCACACACTCTCACGGTGGTGATGGTGAACCTAATGCTCCCTCTTACACACACTCCCATGGTGTTGATGGTGAACATAATGCTCCCTGGTACACACACTCCCACGGTGGTGAACCTAATGCTTCAGTACCCCACACACACTCCCACGGTGGTGAACCTAATGCTAACTGGTACACACACACTCCCACGGTGGTGAACCTAACGCTCCCTGGTACACACACTCCCACGGTGGTGATGGTGAACCTAACCCTCACTGGTACACACATTCCCATGGTGGTGATGGTGAACCTAACGCTCCCTGGTACACACACTCCCACGGTGGTGATGGTGAACCTAACGCTCCCTGGTATACACACTCCCACGGTGGTGATGGTGAACCTAATGCTCCCTGGTGCACACACTCTCACGGTGGTGATGGTGAACTTAATGCTCCCTCTTACACACACTCCCATGGTGTTGATGGTGAACATAATGCTCCTGGTTTTACCTCCCTGGTGGTGAACTAATGCCTAATTTTACAGTCCCCACGGTGGTGAACTAATGCTCCCTGGTACACTCCCCACAGGTAGGGAGATGGTGAGCCATCCTCCTGGTACACTGCATGGTGGTGATGGTGAACCCTAGCACTGTACACACTACCACGGTGATGGTGAACCTAACGCTCCCTGGTACACACACTCCCACGGTGGTGATGGCGAACCTAACGCTCCTTGGTACACACACTCCCACGGTGGTGATGGTGAACCTAATGCTCCCTGGTACACAGACACCCACGATGGTGAACCTACCGTTTCCTGGTACACACACTCCCACGGTGGTGATGGTGAACCTAACGCTATCTGGTACACACACTCCCACGGTGGTGATGGTGAACCTAACGCTCCCTGGTACACACACTTCCACGGTGGTGATGGTGAACCAAACGCTCCAAGGTACACACACTCCCACGGTGGTGATAGTGAAGCTAACCCTCCCTGGTACACGCACTCCCACGGTGGTGATGGTGAAACTAACGCTTCCTGGTACACACCCACACGGTGGTGATCGTGAACCTAACGCTCCCTGGTACACACACTCCCACGGTGGTGATGGTGAACCCCTAACGCTCCCACACACTCACGGTGATGATGGTGAACCTAACGCTCATGTTTTGCACACTCCCCACGGTGGTGATGGTGAACCCTAACGCCATCTGGTACACACCTCCCACGGTGATGATGGTGAAACCTAACGCTCTCTGGTACCCACACTCCCACGGTGGTGATAAGGCTAGTCAAACAACTCCCATGGCACACACACCAGGTGAGTGGGTCAAGCTAACCTCTGTGCATGCACTCCCTCCCAGTGGTGATGGTAAACCCTAACTCCCACCATTTTACTCCCTGGCAGTGAACCTAACGCTCCCTGGTTTTACCACCTCCCACGGCAGTGAACCTAACGCTCCCTGGTACACACACTCCCGCGTTGGTGTTGGTGAAACCCTAACGCTCCCTGGTACACACGCACTCCCCACTGCAGTGAACCTGCGCTCCCTGGTACACACACACTCCCACGATGGTGATGGTGACGCTAACGCTCCCTGGTACACACACTCCCACGGTGGTGATGAACCTAACGCTCCCTTGTACACACACTCCCACAGTGGTGATGGTGAACCTAATGCTCCCTGGTAAACACTCCCACGGTGGTGATGGTGAACCTAACTCTCCCTGGTACACACACTCCCACGGTGGTGATGGTGAATCTAACATTCCCTGGTACACACACTCCCACGGTGGTGATGGTGAACCTAACGCTCCGTGGTACACACACTCACACGGCGGTGAACCTAACGCTCCCTGGTACACACACACTCCCACGGTGGTGATGGTGATCCTAACCCAACCTGATACAGACACTCCTACGGTGGTGATGGTGAACCTAACGCTATCTGGTACACACACTCCCACGGTGGTGATGGTGAACCTAACGCTCCCTGGTACACACACTCCCACGGTGGTGATGGTGAACCTAACACTCACTGGTACACATGCTCCCACGGTGGTGAAGGCGAACCTGACGCTCGATGGTACACACACTCCCAGGGTGGTGATGGTGAACCTAACGCTCCCTGGGACACAGACACCCACGATGGTGAACCTAACCCTTCCTGGTACACACACTCCCACGGTGGTGATGGTGAGACTAACGCTCCCTGGTACACACACTCCCACAGTGGTGATGGTGAAGCTAACGCTTCCTGGTACACACCCACACGGTGGTGATGGTGAACCTAACGCTCCCTAGTACACACACTCTCACGGTGGTGATGGTGAACCTAATGCTCCCTGGTACACACACTCCCACGGCGGTGAACCTAACACTCCCTTGTACACACACACCCACGGTAGTGATGGTGAACCGAACGCTCCCTGGTACACACACTCCCACGGTGGTGATGGTGAACCTAACGCTCCGTGGTAGACACACACTCCGACGATGGTGATGGTGAACCTAACGGTCACTGATACACACACTCACACGGCGGTGAACCTAACACACCCTGGTACACACACACTCCAATGGTGGAAATGGTGAACCTAACGCTCCCTGGTACACATACTCCCACGGTGGTGATGGTGAAACTAACGCTCCTTGGTACACACACTCCCACGGTGGTGATTGTGAACCTAAACCTCCCTGGTACACAGACACCCACGATGGTGAACCTAACGCTCCCTGGTACACACACTCCCATGGTGGTGACGATGAACCTAACGCTCCCTGTTAAACACACTCCCACGGTGGTGAAGGTGAAACTA
>NW_024747432.1:0-14605 GCF_018991925.1 Homarus americanus
TGTTTTAACTCCCTCACTCCGACGATTTAACCACACGAATACAGTGTCGCCTTACTCAGGGGAATAAGGTATCAAGTATTAAGTTATCGTACTCAAGAGATTAAGGCATCGTACCCAAGGTCTTGTGGTAATACATTTTTAAATATATTTTCTGATATTTTCTTTTTTACTACGGAACGTTAAATTGGAAATCTGTCATGTCTTAGGTTGTGTGAGAGAGACGGCTGTCCTTTGTGTGTGTGAGACAGCTGTCCTTTGTGTGTGTGAGAGACAGCTGTCCTTTGTATGTGTGAGAGACAGCAGCCCTTTGTGTGTGTGACAGCTGTCCTTTGTGTGTGTGAGAGACAGCTGTCCCTTGTGTGTGTGTGTGTGTGAGAGACAGCTGTCCTTTGTGTGTAAGACGGTTGGCCCTTGTGTGTATGAGAAACAGCTGTCCTTTGTGTGTGTGAGAGACAGCTGTCCCTTGTGTGTGAGACGGTTGGCCCTTGTGTGTATGAGAAACAGCTGCTCTTTGTGTGTGAGAGAGACAGCTGTCCCTTGTGTGTGAGACGGTTGGCCCTTGTGTGTATGAGAAACAGCTGTCCTTTGTGTGTGAGAGAGACAGCTGTCCCTTGTGTGTGAGACGGTTGGCCCTTGTGTGTATGAGAAACAGCTGTCCTTTGTGTGTGAGACAGTTTGGCCCTTGTGTGTATGAGACTGCTGTCGCTTTGTGTGTGTGAAGACAGCTGTCCTTTGTGTGTGAACAGCTGTCCCTTGTGTGTCATGTGAGACAGCTGTGTGTGTCAGCACATTGACAATGTCAATGAGACAGCTGTCCTTTGTGTGTGTGTGTGAGACAGCTGTCCTTTGTGTGTGTGAGACAGCTGTCCTTTGTGTGTGAGACAGCTGCCGCTTTGTATGTGAAGACAGATTTGGCCCTTGTGTGTATGAAGACTGCTGTCCTTTTGTGTGTGTGAGACAGCAGCTGTCGCACAATAATGAGACAGCTGTCCTTTGTGTGTGTGTGAGACAGCTGTCCTTTGTCAATATTGAGACTTAGCTATTGTCCTTTGTGTGTGTGTGAGAGACAGCTGTCCTTTGTGTGTGTGAGAGACAGCTGTCCCTTGTGTGTGAGACGGTTGGCCCTTGTGTGTATGAGACAGCTGTCCTTTGTGTGTGTGAGAGACAGCTGTCCTTTGTGTGTGAGAGACAGCTGTCCCTCGTGTGTGTGAGAGACAGCTGTCCTTTGTGTGTGTGAGACAGCTGTTCTTGTGTGTGTGAGAGACTGCTGTCCTTTGTGTGTGTGAGAGACAGCTGTCCCTTGTGTGAGACAGCTGTCCCTTGTGTGTGAGACGGTTGGCCCTTGTGTGTACGAGACAGCTGTCCTTTGGGTGTGTGAGAGACAGCTGTCCCTTGTGTGTGAGACAGCTGTCCTTTGTATGTGTGAGAGACAGCTGTCCTTGTATAATGTGAGACAGATTTGGCCCTTGTGTGTACAGAACCAGCTGTCCTTTGTTATTGATGAAGACAACTGTCGCTTTGTGTGTGTGTGAACAGCTGTCCTTGTGTGTGAGACAGTTGGCCCTTGTGTGTACGAGACAGCTGTCCTTTGTGTGTGTGAGAGACAGCTGTCCTTTGTGTGTGTGTGAGAGACAGCTGTCCCTTGTGTGTGAGAGAGACAGCTGTCCTTTGTGTGTGAGAGACAGCTGTCCCTTGTGTGTGAGACGGTTGGCCCTTGTGTGTATGAGACAGCTGTCCTTTGTGTGTGTGAGAGACAGCTGTCCTTTGTGTGTGTGTGTGAGAGACAGCTGTCCCTTGTGTGTGTGAGAGACAGCTGTCCTTTGTGTGTGTGAGACAGCTGTCCCTTGTGTGTGAGACGGTTGGCCCTTGTGTATATGAGAGACAGCTGTCCTTTGTGTGTGTGAGACAGCTGTCCTTTGTGTGTGAGAGACAGCTGTCCCTTGTGTGTGTATGAGAGACAGCTGTCCTTTGTGTGTGTGAGAGACAGCTGTCCTTTGTGTGTGTGAGACAGCTGTCCCTTGTGTGTGTTAGAGACAGCTGTCCTTTTTGTGTGTGAGAGACAGCTGTCCTTTGTGTGTGTGAGACAGCTGTCCCTTGTGTGTGAGACGGTTGGCCCTTGTGTGTGAGAGACAGCTGTCCCTTGTGTGTGAGAGAGACAGCTGTCCCTTGTGTGTGTGAGACAGCTGTCCTTTGTGTGTGTGAGACAGCTGTCCCTTGTGTGTGAGACGGTTGGCCCTTGTGTGTATGAGACAGTTGTCCCTTGTGTGTGAGAGAGACAGCTGTCCCTTGTGTGTGTGAGACAGCTGTCCTTTGTGTGTGTGAGACAGCTGTCCCTTGTGTGTGAGACGGTTGGCCCTTGTGTGTATGAGACAGTTGTCCCTTGTGTGTGAGAGAGACAACTGTCCCTTGTGTGTGAGAGAGACAGCTGTCCCTTGTGTGTGTGAGACAGCTGTCCTTTGTGTGTGTGAGACAGCTGTCCCTTGTGTGTGAGACGGTTGGCCCTTGTGTGTGTGT
Source organism: Homarus americanus (assembly GCF_018991925.1). Taxonomy (NCBI): domain Eukaryota; kingdom Metazoa; phylum Arthropoda; class Malacostraca; order Decapoda; family Nephropidae; genus Homarus; species Homarus americanus. The sequence goes on from NW_024747432.1 coordinate 2,515, forward strand.
GAGACAGATGTCCTTTGTGTGTGTGAGAGACAGCTGTCCCTTGTGTGTGTGTGTGTGAGAGACAGCTGTCCTTTGTGTGTAAGACGGTTGGCCCTTGTGTGTATGAGAAACAGCTGTCCTTTGTGTGTGTGAGAGACAGCTGTCCCTTGTGTGTGAGACGGTTGGCCCTTGTGTGTATGAGAAACAGCTGTCCTTTGTGTGTGAGAGAGACAGCTGTCCCTTGTGTGTGAGACGGTTGGCCCTTGTGTGTATGAGAAACAGCTGTCCTTTGTGTGTGAGACGGTTGGCCCTTGTGTGTATGAGACTGCTGTCCTTTGTGTGTGTGAGACAGCTGTCCTTTGTAATGTGTGGAACAGCTGTCCTTTGTGTGTGAGACAGCTGTCCTTGTCAATGAGACAGTGGCCCTTGTGTGTATGAGACAGTTGTCCCTTGTGTGTGAGAGAGACAGCTGTCCCTTGTGTGTGTGTGAGACAGCTGTCCCTTGTGTGTGAGACGGTTGGCCCTTGTGTGTATGAGACAGTTGTCCCTTGTGTGTGAGAGAGACAGCTGTCCCTTGTGTGTGTGTGAGACAGCTGTCCCTTGTGTGTGAGACGGTTGGCCCTTGTGTGTATGAGACAGTTGTCCCTTGTGTGTGAGAGAGATAGCTGCCCCGTGTGTGTGCAACAAGTGGAGGACAAGTCGAGGCGGGGAGGACAGACGGAGGCGGGAGGAGAGAGGTTTGAGGAGGAAAGAACAAGTAGAGGAGGGGAGGACAGGTGGAGGCGGAGGCGGGGGAGGATAGGTGGGGGCAGGGGAGGGCATGTGGAGGTGGAAAGAACAAGTGAAGGCAGGGGAGGACAAGTGGAGGCAGGGGAGGACGAGTGGAGGCGGGGGGGGGGGATAAATGGAGGCGGGAGAGGACAGGTGAAGGCGGGGAGGACAGGTGAAGGCGGGGAGGACAGGTGGAGGCAGGGGAGGACAGGTGTAGGCGGCGTAACCTACGTTAACCTCTTACTGCTGATAATTCCTTTCATTTTCCACCTGAACTCTAATACTGCATTTATCTATAAATAAATACGGTAATTATTCAGTCAACACCGCCATTCGATTTATACCAACTTTTAATATCGCGTTACCTTAAAAATTGAATTTCAATATGGGAAACAACCTGATTCTCCCAAGAAAGAACTATTATTATCGGTAAATTTTCAGTTTCAGCCTCAACTACTGTTCGATCATAAATACCCTATTATCACCATTATTAGTCCTAGTTTATTATTCTATATAAAGTTCTTTCCCGAAAACGTATCTTACCTTGTGTATATTTTATAGATGATGGGAGTTGTTTCAGCGTTGAGAAACAACACCTTGTGAAGTGTCAGTCAGAGAAGTTCAAAAGTAAATTTTCTCCTTTTTACTAATCTTCAACAACTAAGTCGTTCGGTGACAACTTATCTTCAGTATTGTCAACGGTTTAAAATATTAATTTTTGTTTTGTTTTTTTAAAGGTTCAAGTACACGAGAAACACCCACACACACACACCTCCCGCCTATGACGTCATCAGCCTCGCCTATTCTCATTGGTCACAAGTTCTTGTCGAAAAACTTATAAGTTGGTTCATTATTGGAAATGTTAATTATTCTGTACAGCATTAATATCAGATTATTACGGAAAATAAGTACTATACAGTTTAGTGTATTCAACTTATTCAATGATTTTGTTATTAATAATCTCTTTTGTCTTGTTTTTTAATTTATTGATAACTTATCGACATGAATCACGACTATTGTTTTCGTTTGTAATCAAAATTAAAAACAGGTGAAAGATCTGATACATTCCTAGTTGAATTATCATTTATATTTATTGCTTGAATATAACAAATTTGTTTATCGTAGAGAGTATTAGTTTTAAATTCATTTATATAGAAACATCCTCGCTGTGTTATGTCGGTACTTAGGTACATATTTTCCGTAATAACCTGATTTTAATGCTTTAAAGATTAATTAATATTTCCAATAATGAACCAAATTCAAATTTTTTCGACAAGAACTTCCGACCAATGAGAGCAAGCCTGGCTGATGACGTCATAAACGTTAATATTATGGTGTATGTGTGTTTTCTCGCTCAGAAAAAACAAAACAAAATCTCTCCATCTCCCGAGATGGAGGATCCATCCCTCGCTCTCCCACTCCTCCCTCTCCATTTCTCTCAACAGAATTTGGTACCTCCTCTGGAGCCCTGTCTAGCCCCTCCGACTCATCTCACACTGGAGGCCGTTCCCTCCTCTTCTTACAATGGAACATCCAGGGACTTAGACCTCGCCGGACAGACCTCGCCCAGTTTGTGCTCTCCCATCAAGTAGATGTTGCTCTACTTCAGGAAACCATCACAGACGATGTTACTCCACTCCGCCTCTCTGGCTATTCTGTTTACACCCTGCCTCGGTACCGTGGGCAGGCTCGTGGCCTCCTCACCCTTGTGCGTAACACCATTCCATCTGTTCGTCTCCCTTCACCTGACTCACATGGACCCCGTCTGAATTACTTTCTGTCTCCCTTACTCTTGGTGACCGGACCCTTCGTGTAGTCAATGTTCATTTCAAGAGTGATTCTCTGGACCCCCAGGTTCTTCACGACCTCCATGATGGGGTTCCCACTATTGTTCTTGGCGACTTTAATGCCCGCCATCCCACTCTTACTCCGGATCATCCCACTCCATGTACCCTTAACGGATCACATCTCTCACAGTTTCTTAATGGGGATGATGATGTTCGCTTTCTTTGTCCTGACGATCCTACTTGCCTCCCCCATAGTTTCCTTGATGTTGGCTTACTATTGAACGGTCATACCTCCTTTCATCCTACCGTCTGCACCGAGCCTGCTCTGTATAGTGACCATCTTGCCGTTACTACCCATCTCAGGCTCTCCTTCTCTGCCCCGACATCAACTCCTTATCGATCCCCTCGCCTTCGTCTCACACAAGATGCTGTTCCTTCCTTTATCCAATACCTTTCTACCTGGGCGGATTCCTATGTTGTCCCTCAGTCCCTTGACTCTTACAGCGCTGATTTTGTTGATGCCGTGTATGACTCTGTCAATCGCGCTACCCCTCCACGCCCTCCCCGTCACCCCAGAAGTGCCACCAACTACTGGTATCGTATCCCTGCCATGAGACATCTCCGGCAGGTAACCCGTGATCTCCACTCTGCCATACGGAGGTCTCGGTCTCCAGAGGACTGGGAAGACTTCAAAAATTGGTGCTCCTTTGCAACTCAGGAGCGCCGTCGGATACGTGAGGCAGACTGGCTATCCTTCACGGGGTCTCTATCGTTCCAGTCGTCACCCTCTTATGTATGGAATCGGATTAATGCTATACGGGGTACTCGACGGAGGCCTCCTCCCCACTCTGACCCCGCCTCCCTTGCCTGCTCTTTAATGGAGGACTGGGCACGAGCTTCCTCCCCTGAGGCACTTCCAGATCCAATGCAGAAGGCAGTGCAGACTCGTATCGATGCGTCTGAGCCTGTTGTTCGTGCTGCTCTTACCTCCCCTGCCCCCACTGATCATCCCATCACACAGTTCGAGCTTGACAGTGCTCGTCGCTCTAGAAAAGACACCTCTCCTGGGGATGATCAGATAACCTACTCCGTCCTCAACGCCTGTACTAATATTCCTAACGGCCCCTTGCTTGCTCTCTACAATATGTCTTATGAACATGGGGTTCTCCCGTCCAACTGGAAAAATGCCACTATTATCCCCATCCCTAAGCCGGGAGATCCTGGGAAATATCGACCCATTAGTCTTACCTCCTGTGTTTGCAAGATGATGGAGAGGATACTCCATCGTCGCCTTCTTCACACCATAGGCGGCTTCCACAACTCCCTCAATGGTTTCATTCAACATCGCAGCACAGCACACTCCATTGCTTCCTTTTATTGCAATCAGACTGCCCGCGTCTCCGTCTTCCTTGATATCAAGGGAGCCTTTGATACGGCTCAGCCTGCCCTCATTTTAGCTGAACTTGCACGGTTAGGGGTTAAAGGGAGACTTCTACAATGGATCGCCTCTTACCTCACTGGACGTCAGGCCCGGGTTCGCGTTGAAGGCTCTATGTCTCCTGTTCAAGAAATGAACCTCGGCACCCCTCAAGGTGGAGTCCTGAGTCCCACCTTGTTTAACACTCTCATGCACTCCATTGCATCACTCCCGTGGCCGACAGAAGTTGTCCACTCAGGATATGCCGACGATGTCCTCCTCCAAGCCCCTGACTACCTCAGCATGCAGGAAGCCCTTGATCTGGTCTCCAGAGAGTGTGATTCACTTGGTTTCCTTCTTTCAACTGCGAAAACAAAAGCCATGTGGCACGGTCGTGTTGTACCTCCACCCCTTTTCTTATCAGGAACGCCCTTGGACTGGGTTAATGAGACAAAATACCTGGGTGTGTATGTAACTCGCACACGTTGTCAGATCCCTGAAGTCCGCTATCTTCGAGACATATGTTTTCGGCGTCTCGCTCCCCTCTCTACCATGTGCAGGGGTTCCCTTGGTGCCAGCATCCCTGTACTTCTCACCATGTACAAGTCTTTTGTCCGTTCCTGTGTCGACTACGCCGCCCCTGCCCTCGTCAACATTAGTCGGACTGCTGTCAACCGTCTCGAAGTTATCCAGAGGAAAGCTGCTCGTATCATCCTTGGGGCTCCTCAGTGGACACGCTCTACTTCTCTATATAACGAACTTGGTCTTTCCCCTTTACAGGATCGTGTCCAGGAGTTTTACCTAAAAACTGCCGTTTCCATTCTACGGGATCCTAGGGGCAACTATGTCCAAACCAACTTGACTACTGCTGTTGGAGACCGACCTCCATCTAGAAGACAGTGGCGAGGGTCACTCATCCGAGCCCTTCAGGAACACGACCTCCTGCCTGATATTGTTGTCACCCCTGCTGTTGGTTCGTCTCCTTCTCCGTGGCTGGATTTTCAACCTGAAGTGATTGCCCTCGGTGGACCGCTCCCGAAATCCCAGGTGAACCCTGTTATTCTCTGCAAATACCACCTCTCCAGGATCGCTCACTGGTCCCCAGGTAGGGTCGTCCTCTACACTGATAGTTCTGTTGACCCCGCTACAGGTAGGGCCGGGGCTGGTGTCTACATCTCCCGTCCTCATGCCCCTGAGCCTATCAAACTGTCTCTCAGAGTTTCTGACGGGGCATCCTCCACTCAGGCTGAACTAATAGCCCTCCTTGCTGCCCTTCTCGCTGAGGAAAAAGCAGATGGTTTCTGCCCCTTGCTTGTCTGCTGCGATTCCAGGTCTGCTCTCGACGGGATCGCATTTGGATCTGGGGAAAATAAGGACCTCATCCTCCGAATACGAGGGTTAACATCCACACTTCAGGATGCAGGCCGCCCTGTGACATTCCTATGGATACCCAGTCATGTCGGTATCTTGGGGAATGAGGCAGCAGATGACCTTGCCAAGACTGGCTGCAACAAGGCCACACCTGACTACGTTGTTCCTCGAACACTCTTACAGATTAGGACCCAAATCCGCCGCAAACAGAGAGAAGCTCGGGAAGCAGCCATCCCCCTGGACTCCCCGCCCACCTGGTACGATGTCCTCCGTAAACTTCCTGACCTCTCGTACGTCTACGGGAAAGGGTCGCGGAAGGGGGACGTGATTGCTGCCCGTATCATCATTGGGTATGACTTTGCTTGGGAGATTGGTATCCCCGCATCCCCTGAGCAACGCTCTTGTGCGTTATGCAGAAGACCCGACAGCCGCACCCTTATTCACTACCTCCTAAGATGTCCCCACACACAACGCTTCCGTGACGCCTGCTGGACCACCACTCCACGACCCCCTGACGGAGACACGATGATCCTCCCAATACTGGCCAGATATTTTGTAAATAATATTGATTATGTGTTAAAGGAACATCCTTCCTTCCTTAGGCTTTAGTAAGCCCCTTTATAATATTTATACTGTATATACTTTTCACACTTGCCAGATGATTCTGGTGTCATTGTACAGGGGTACCTAGTGACAGCACTAGGATCCCGCTTCCTCTATCAAGGAATAAACAATTGAAATTGAATTGAACAAAATCTCTTGTACTCGACTCCAGTTTGTAAAAACTTGGAACATTTTGAATAGAGCACATAACAGAGGATAAATTATCACCAAGAGACTTATAGTTGAAGAAGAACAGTGACTTGTAAAAATCTCAGACTGACGCTCAAGGAGGTGAAGTTTCTTGTAACTGAAAAAATATCTTTCATCTCCAATAAAAAAAGGTAATATACCTTTCAGGACAGATTTTGTTTTATATTGCTTAAGTAATATTAACATATAATTGTAGTAGTGGTGCTCCAAGTGTAAAATGAACAGCAGTAAATGATTAACATAGTCAGGTGTCCTCGGCTGCCCTCCACTTGTTGTATTCGTAATTCAAGATATCTGGAGGTGCCGTGCTCTGTCGTGTCCTTTTAAGACCCGTGGCTATCCTTAGTATCCCAAACCATATGGGGTAGTTTATTTTTTGTTCTTGTGTGCCTCTTCTTTACCTAACGGCCACCTACTAGAGGTGGCCAAGTCAAGGGAAGACCAGTGGCCTGTGTAGGATCCCTCCATTGATCTTGTTAATTTTGTCTAGGGCTATTTTGAAGCCCAGTACTGTTCTCGATTCCACGGTTTGAGCTGGGAGAACGTCCCATAGATCTATCACTCTCTGTCACTCTATGTGAAGAAGTATTTCCTTGTGTTCGTTCTGCATGATAGCTTGGTGAGCTTGAAGTTGTCCCTTCGTGTTGTCCCTTTCAAGATTTTAATTGTTTTAATGAGATCTGTTCTATTGGGCTTTTTTCTGAATAGTTGTTCGTCTTGAGGCCCTTAGTTTACTTGGATAATCGAGATGGCATAGTTAAAGAATCATCTTGGTTGCACCTTTTCTATGGGTGTTAGATCTTTCTGGAGGTAGGGTTTCCATGCCTGAATACAAAAATCCATACAATAAGAAGCATTTTCGTATCATTGTATTCAAAGGTACGCTTTATAATTCCCAAATATATTTTTTTATTATTATTATTATTACTGCTGGGCATCCCCCCCACTTGTTGCGTCGCCTTCAAGTGATTGATTGATCTGTCACAACGCCTACAGATTTTAACTTATCGACAGTATCCAGGAAGTTGTCATTAACAGAATAGCTGTGATTGGGGTTGTTGTATCCTATTTGTAGGGTCTTGCATTTCGTAATGTTAAAGGACGTTTGACTGTCTCCAGACCATTGAACAGCTCATGCAGTTGTCCTCATTGATGCGACATCATCTTGACTTGCTGCCTAAGTAAATACCATCGTAACTTTTTCGTAGCCACTTATATCGAAATATTTGCGGCCACATGACTGTCATTAATTCTACCGAGTAAGTGGTGTGTGATTGTTTCGTAGTAGTTTTTCTACTAATTTTACTATAAGGAGAAAGGTGTTATTGTATATCTGTTGGGTGGTCGTGGTATTGTTTTGTTTTTTTAAGTAATTGTGAATTATTCTTGTTTTTCGTATGTACTTTTATCGTCAGTCATATATTTTTATTTAAGCAGAGTACAGTATACCATCTTGAACCTCTGGGGTGATTAGGAAATGTATGTGCTTTTAGTATCGTATCTTGCCAGAGTGAAATAAGACGGTGTTGGTTGTTATGAGGAACATTCATCAATATAAATATCATTCACTAATAACAATCTTTGTACCTGTATTATCAGCTGTTTTTTATAGGACCCAAATCCCCTGTAGTTCCGTACCACCAATACGTAACACAAAGTCACTCGCTCACTTGCTTTAGGTCTGAGTTTTCAATGTGTCGTGCTTATGTTTACTGCTTTGGGTAACTTGCATTGGTTGACATGTTGCCTATTGAAGTGTTCCTGTGTTTTAAGATGTTTCTTGTTGATGTATTCCTATGGGTTAAGGTGTTCCTTGTTTGAGGTATTGCTGTGTTGATATGTTCCTTGTTATTATGGTGTTTCTCGTTTCATTTTTTTGTGTTTAGGTGTTCTTTTGCATTGAAGCTTTCCTTGTTTGAGTTGCTCTTGTGTGTTGAGGTGTACCTTGTTTGAGGTGTTGCTATGTTGATATGTTCCTTGTTCTTATAGTGTTTCTTGTTTGAGTTTTTTTCTGTTGAGGTCGTTGAGATGTTTGAGGTGTTGCTGTGTTGATGTGTTCCTTGTCCTTAGGTGTTATGTGCTTTCAAGTAACTTATGTGTTTATTTATTCTGTGTTTACTTCGTATTTACGTTCAGATGTTATTTGCACATCCTGGTAAAGTTTTGGATACATTGTAATAAAATACTCTTCATATCGACTGAGGTCTCGTGTGCTCACAGGCCGCATAAGACGGAAGACCTTCAGTTAGAGGGAGCCCGTCAGGTTAAGTTAAATTTCGACGTCTGCCTTAGAAATACTACGCTACAAGCACAACCCAATGGCAGACTAGCTTAAGGGGGCCATTTAGCCCCATGTAGGTGTAAGAGTTGTGCGTATGACAAGAAAATAATACAGTACATGATTATATAAGAAAATGGGTCTTTTAGTATTAAGGTGCTTCATATTATTGTATTCACACACACACACACACACACACACACACACACACACACACACACACACACACACACACACACACACACACACACACACACACACACACACACACACACACTGATTTTATTAGGGCACAAAACGTGTGTATGCATTACTCCTCAGACATTGACCTTAGCACACGGAACACTATAACACGGAACATCTGAACACACGGAACACCTAAACACACCGACCACCTAGATACACGGAACACCTGAACACACGGAACACCTTAACACACGGAACGCCTAAACACATGGAACACCTGAATACATGATAACACGGAACACCTAATCTCACGGAGCGCCTGAACACATGGAACACCTGAATACGTGAACACACGGAACACCTAAACACACGGAACGCCTGAATACACAGAACAACTGAACATACGTAACACAGAACATCTGAGCACACGGAATACTATAACACGGAACACCTGAACACACGGAACACCTGAACACGCGGAACACCTGAACACACAGAATACCTAAATGCAGGGAACGTCTGAACACATGGAACACCTGAATACATGATCACACGGAACACCTAAACACACGGAATGCCTGAATACACAGAACACCTGAACACACGTAACACATGGAACACCTGACCACACGGAATACTATAACACGGAACACTTTACACACGGAACACCTAAACACACGGGATGCCTGAACACACGGAACACCTGAACACACGGAACACCTGAACACACGAAACACCTGAACACACGGAACGCATGAATACGCTCAACACCTGAATACACGGAACGCCTAAACACACGGAACTCCTGAACACATGGAACACCTAAACGGACGGAACGCCTGAATACACGGAATACCTGAACACACGGAACGCATGAATACACGGAACACCTGAACACTTGGAACGCATGAATACACGGAACAGCCTGAACACACGGAACAGCTGAACGCACGGAACGCCTGAACATATGCAACATCTAAACACACGGGATGCCTGAACACGCGGAACACCTGAACACAAGGAACACCTGAACACACGGAACGCATAAACACACGGAACGCCTGAACACACGGAACGCATGAATACACGCAACACCTGAACACACGGAATGCATGAATACACGGAGCACCTGAACACACGGAACGCATGAATACACGCAACAGCTAAACACACGGAACGCCTAAACACACGGAACACCTGAACACACGCAAGAGTTGCCTAAGAAGGTCCGTGCATGACATATTACCCCCTCAGCACGTAGCTTCTCATGCAGGTTTTTTTATCCCAGGACTGTCATGCAAGCAGCTGCGACCTGCTCCCCTCATGCATCGTCCTTCTCTCTGTCTGTCTGTCTGTTCATCTTTCTCTCTCCCTCTCTCTCTCTTCCTTCCTTCTTTCTTTTTCTTCCTCACCCTCTCTCGTTGACCACTTCTGCCTCTCTCTCTCTCTCTCTCTCTCTCTCTCTCTGTTCATATTTCTCTCTCTCTGTCTGGTTCAGTTTCCCTCTATTTCTGTCAGCGTTTTTTATCTATTTCTTTCACTTATTTTCTTGTTTTGTCTATTTCTTTCCATCACTTTATTTGTTCTACCGTCTTATTCTAAACTCATTCTGCCTCTGTCTCCTTTTCAATGATTTTCTGTCTGTCTGTCCGTCTGTCTCTCACTCTCTCCCCTTGTCTGCCTGTCTCATTTTTTTCTCAACCCTCTCTCTTCCTTTCTTACTCCCTCTTATTGTCTCCATCTTCATCTCTTGTTACCTGCATCTCTTAGTTACACAGTAAAGAGCCTCACATCCCAACACTCGGTACACTGGATCGAGCTTCCTCTAAGAATTACAGATTACCTGTCAACTAACAGTACTGTATACATGGCGCTGATGATGAACCCGACACGGAACACCAGATTAAGAGATCAATCCATTTGGGTATTATTTTTCAGCTCTGCGTCAGATAAAATTTTCAAAACGTTACTCTCTCTCTCTCGGTCGAAAATTTGTATACAGAAAACATCTGTTAAGTAAAATGGCTCCTTGCTGCTTGACAAACTTATTTTGATGAATTATCATATTTATAAATTGAATGATTTTACTGTTATGAATATCAATATCATCGATTTTTATACAAGATGTTTATAGCGTGGTGAAACATGAGAGTAAAGTAAGTTGTGTGGCATCATAAGTGAAAAAACAATATTGCATGTTTCTTAATTACATTATTTATTAGAAGTATGCGCTCTTGTGCATATACTGTAGCTATGTTATAGTTGTATATCCCATCATCACTACCGCCCATCATCACTACCTCCCATCATCACTACCTCCCATTATCACTACCTCCTATCATCACTACCTCACATCATCACTACCTCCTATCATCATTACCTCCTATCATCACTACCTCACATCATCACTACCGCCCATCATCACTACCTCCCATCATCACTACCTCCCATTATCACTACCTTCTATCATCACTACCTCACATCATCACTCCCTCCCATCATCACTAACTCCCATTATCACTACCTCCCATCATCACTACCTCCTATCATCACAACCTCCTATCATCACTACCTCCCATTATCACTACCTCCTTTCATCACTACCACCCATTATCACTACCTCCAATCATCACTACCTCCCATCATCACTACCTCCCATCATCACTTCACTCCAATATCACTACCTTCTCCATCATCACTACCTCCTATCATCACTACCTCCCTATCATCATTTCACCTCCCCTATCATCACTACCTCCATCTACCTCCCATCCTCACTACCTCCATTATCACTACCTCCTATCATCACTACCTCCCATCATCACTACACTCCTATCATCACTACCTCCACATTATCAATGCCTCCTATCATCACTACCTCCCTCATCACTACCTCACATCATCATCCACACCTCTCATTATCTTTCACCCTATCATCACTTACCTCCATCATCACTACCTCCATCATCACTACCTCCCATCATCACTACCTCCCATCATCACTACCTCCCATTACTACTATCTCCCATCATCACTACCTCCCATTACTACTACCTCCCATCATCACTACCTCACATTATCACTACCTCCCATCATCACTACCTCCCATCATCACTACATCACATTATCACTACCTCACATTATCACTACCTCCCATTACTACTACCTCCCATCATCACTACCTCACATCATCACTACCTTTCATCATCACTACCTCCCATCATCACTACCTCCTGTCATCACTGCCTCACATCATCACTATCTCCTATTATCACTACCTCCTATCATCACTACCTCCCATCATCACTACCTGCCATCATCGCTACCTCCCATCATCACTACCGCCCATTACTACTACCTCCCATCATCACTACTTCCCAGTACTACTACCTCCCATTACTACTACCTCCCATCATCACTACCTGCCATCATCGCTACCTCCCATCATCACTACCTCCCATTACTACTGCCTCCCATCATCACTACCTC
>NW_024747433.1:0-19853 GCF_018991925.1 Homarus americanus
TACATGTAACAACATCCATCATCACACCATATAACACCATCCATCATCACTACATATAACACCATCCATCATCACTACATATAACACCATCCATCATCACTACATATAACACCATCCATCATCACTACAGATCGGTATAGTAGTTTCCGAGATTCTCGTGTGGACACACAAACACACACACAAACAAAAATACATACTTCTTTGTTTTATATATATATAGATACAAGAAACAAAAATCTTTAATTATTTATTAATTGTAAGTTTTAAGGTTTTCCTGGAACCATTGGCAGGAAATAAGGACACTTGAACCTTGAAAACTTACTGTCGTCATAATTATTTATAATAAACCTGTCGATGTTTATTTCCGGGTTAAAGTAAAAGCAAGGTTTTGTCTGGACTATTAGCATATAGACAGTTGCTGGTTGACGATACCGAAGACCTATACAGGTGTGTGGTCCTTGTGCTTGGTGATGCTTCGTTTATGAGAGATAATCCCAGGAGTGAACTTTGTTCTGAAAGGACAAACAAAAAAAGTCATTAGTTATCGTTGTCTCGGAAGTGTTTATATGTCAGTCACTCTTGTGTTGTCGATGTGTCCACCCCACAGAGTTATTGCGTGAAGTGACACATTAGACTTCAATTAAAGATCCTCTCCTCTCCATATGGAAGCTGTTCACACCTCTTGACAGTATTTGGTCTGACATTTAGTTATAAAGATCGTTTTTTGTCTAGTTCATCTTCCTATGAAAATTAACAATTCATATCACGTTTTAGAGTTGTATGTTCTTCAAGCCAATTAACACAGTACAGGTAACACCAGAGTCAGGCAGGTACAGTGTTAAGCGTCGTGGTCTACTGCTGTCTTACTGAGTAACGATGATGAAGTAAAGTGGGAAATGACTTTGCCATGAGAGAGGAGAGGAAAGAGAGAAGGAAAGAATAGAAACGGGAAGTAAAGTAGTAGGGAGTAATAGCAGGTGGGCTGTCCACCTGGCTGAGTCGAGGTGATTGGTTGGGGTGGTGGCCATACACAGCACGCTCCTGCTCGCTCAAGGGAGGCTGGGGTGGGGGGAGCTAAGCTAGTTAGGCATTCAGTACTGTATTGTGTGTTAATTTATGTAAGTTAAATGGTGGTGTTATTTTTTCATGTATTGTATAAAGTGAGTCTCTTTTTTATATAATAACTCACCTGAAGTGTCGCCCCAGGAAAAGGTAACAGAGACCTTAATGACACAGGTAGATTGTCACTCCCCTCGCTGCCCAGCGTATCCCACCTGAAGATTAACCATCCCGGCGATACCTGGGTGGGGGGCTTAAGTATAATATATACTCTTATATAATAATGTTGATGCTATAATACACTGGCAGTCATAGTACAGTACATGTGTTGCCTTTATTGAGTTGAGTTTTGTATTTTTAGAAAAAGAGAGAAATCTGAGCAACATAATATGGAGACAGAGAGAGAGAGAGAGAGAGAGTGTATTACATTGCCACACCTGATTCCTTCCTGGTGTATATTTTTACCACCTCTGGTACAACTGTGTCTCTTGCCGATCTATTTTGCACTGTCGCTTCCTGCCTTTCATCTTCCACCTTTCATCTTCTCCTTCATCTTCTTCTCCCCATCGTCTTTCTCCTCCATCTTACCCCTTCATCTTCCCTCCCTTCTTCCTCCCTTCCATCTCCCCCATTCATTTCTTCCCCCTTCATCTTCCTTTCCCTTTTATTTTACCCCTCCATCTTCCCTCCTTTTACCTTCCTCCTTCGGTCTTCTCCTTTCTTTTCCACCAATCTCCTTACCTTCCACTGCTGTCTTAGTCCATTACTGTTTTAAGAAATTTAGTTTTTTCAAGGATTTCGATATTTCATTCACTTACAATTCTTTTTGTTTTAATTTCATTTTCTCACTCTTGATTCAAGTGATTCAAGAGATGCAGATAATTTGAAATATCCAGCCCTTATAATGTCTTTAGTGCCTCTTAAACTTGGGTAAATATTATTCCATTAAGTTTATAAACAAATACACGACTCAGACACGTTGGTATTATAATCACAAAGCAAAGATATCGAGAAGTTGTGACGCTTCATCTGTACAACCAGTTGAGAATAAACTTTCCTTCTCTAAAGTTACAAGAAATGAGGGAGAGTTTCTCGCCAGGGGTCGCAGCGCTGTGAGAGAAGAATTAAATAAGCCTGATTAGCTAAGAAGACGACCAGGGGTAAGAAATGGTCCGTCTTGAGGATGTGGTTCAGGAGGTGAGGTGAAGATATAAACCTCGAAGACGTCATAAAACACAGAGATGACACTATTTCTAACCTTCCCAAGTCTCTGGTGGGTGGCAGGTGATCACCAACATGAAATACACCAACATGAAATACACCAACATGAAATACACCAACATGAAATGCGCCAAAATGAAATAAAAGATGCCAAGTGAGGTTGATTATGACTCAGACAGTAACCATAGCAGGACCTAAAAACAGCCAAGACTGTTCTAAAATGAGAACTTAAATTATAATTTCTGCCCAAGAGTGCGAGTGAGTGAACTTTAATTTCCATTATAGTACAGTATAAAACTTTAATGAGTTTATCTTCAACGTGATCTTAAATTTTAATGGGTGAATTTTTTCATTGGATAATTAAGTCTTTGAGAATAACATTTTAAGGCGGCCATTTAGTGTCATCATGCTGTAAGATGTAGATACGCTCCAAAAAGTATGTTTACGATTTTGTGTTAGACGATATGACACAACAGACAAAGGATTTTGACGACCCTACCGAGACAACAGGAGTCACAGTGTTCATTTTGAAATTCATCGGTCTCCTCCATAAAGGCATTTTTGGAGTGTTTGTTTACAACTCCTAGTGGTTAATGTGATGCAGCAGTGTACAGCTCATAGTCCATAAGGTGTTTCTTAGGCCAGACCCTTGAGAGTACAGTGGGTGGTTACACTACTCACCTGCCTTACACTCTCCCTGATGCTTTTGTTAGATGTTGAAACAGGAACTGTGGATCAACCTGTACAGCTTCTCCTTTTACTTTCACACAAACAATAGATTTAACATGTTGCCTAAGTGCTTTGATGAAACAATAAGCACAAATGTGTTATCGTCATGATCCGCCTTATGTGATTATATTGCCAGTTGATGTGGGCCCGACCGTGTTTTGACACACTGACTGGCCTCGTGTTAATTTATTCTCACTTAACATACTTTTTTCGTACCTGAACTCCTCAACCGAACGCTCTTAAAGTTTGTAGAGAAGTTGAAACGGGTCTTATTGATATTCGTGTAGGCAGATTGATAGAGGTCCCAGCAATAAGAGAGTACAGCCGGGTCCTGCTGGAGACACTGAACACATTTCAGTTATTACATCTGGAAATACACGATCACTCACCAAAGAAAACGAAGACAATTTTACCAACTAATATGGTCGAGGTTCTGTAGATATGAGCCACAGCTCACGTACGGTCGCTATCTGATCTTCTCGACCAGTGTAACAAGAAAGATCTTTACAAACACTATAATATGTAGTCAACGTGCAGTGACTCAGTAATAACTTATTGCTCCTTTGATTCAAGTGTTCGACAACAAGCCGAATATGTTCCCTCTGTTCCTTTGACTATCTTGTGTGTACGATCTTGTGGACTGGGGCGTGATCACGATCAATGGTTGTCCCACTCACTCACTCACTAGGTTTCCTGCCATCTCTTACCCATGAAATTAGATTAAATCTGCCCTGTCGTATCCTCTTTACCTATCCTATCCCCCTTGTCTCTATTAACCTTAATATATCATCACTCTCTCTCCCCTACTCTCCTTCCCTGCTTCCTCTACCACTATCTCCACCTCCTCTTTCCTTCCCCTTCCACAATTATTATATCCTCCTATCTATGTCTGTCATTCTCTTTATCTGTTCCTACTTCTTTCACTATATCTCTCTATCCCCTCAGCCTAAATCACAATGGCTACAAGAACGAGAGCTTGTGTTGGTAAAAGAGGAATTTTTGAACACCATGACAAATGTATATTTTTTGATGACTTAGGGAGAACGTGTGGCGTGATTAGTGTAGAAGAGGAGATTGTCACACCCTTCTACCCAGTTTTGTTAGTCTCTTATGCCCCACCCTCCCAGTCCTCATACCCTACCCTTCTAGTTCCTCATACCCTACCCTGTTAGTCCCTCATACCCTACCCTGTTAATCCCTCATACCCTACCATTCCAGTCCCTCATATTCCACCCTACCAGATCCTCATACCTCACCCTTCCAGCCTGTCTTTGTGTCCCAACCAAATTAAGTTCTGTAAAAATCTACCTGATGTCTTTCGCCTTCCCTTACCATCATCTCCCAATTGGTTGTCTTATAAATAGTAGATCGATGCCCTGGAGTCTCTGGTAGTTTCAATAAGTCTGGAGCCCAACTCATTAAGGAACTTCAGGGTGCTGTCATGCTGGGGAGGGAGGGAGAGGGAGCTGCATTATGCTGTCATGCAGGGGAGGGAGGGAGAGGGAGCAGCATTATGCTGTCATGCTGGGGAGGGAGGGAGAGGGAGCTGCATAATGTTGTCATGCTGGGGAGGGAGAGGGAGGGCTACGTGTCTGTCATGCTGAGGGAGGGAGGGAGGGTACATTATGCTGTCATGCTGGGGGAGGGAGGGAGGGAGCTGCATTATGCTGTCTCGCTGGGGAGAGAGGAGAGGAGCTGCATTATGCTGTCATGCTGGGGAGAGGGAGGAGAGGGAACTGCATTGTCTTTCTGTCATGCTGCTGGGGGAGGGAGGGAGGCAGGTTGCGCATAATGTTGTCATGCTGGGGAGGGAGAGGGAGCTGCATTATGCTGTCATGCTGGGGAGGGAGGGAGAGGGAGCTGCATTATGATGTCATGCTGGGAAGGGAGGGAGAGGAAGCTGCATTATGCTGTCATGCTCGGGAAGGAGGGAGAGGGAACTGCATTATGCTGTCAAGCTGGGGATGGAGGGAGAGGGAGCTGCATTATGCTGTCATGCTGGGGAGAGAGGGAGAGGGAGCTGCATTATGCTGTCATGCTGGGGAGGGATGGAGAGGAGGAGCTGCATTGCCCTGTCATGCTGGGGAGGAGGGAGGGCTGCATTATGCTGTCACATGCTGGGGGAGGAGGGAGGGAGGGATTGCATTGTCTTTGTCATGCTGGGGAAGGGAGGAGAGGGAGCTGCATTATGTTGTCATGCTGGGGGAGAGAGGAGAGGAGCTGCATTATGCTGTCATGCTGGGGAGGATGAGAGGAGCTGCATTATGCTGTCATGCTGGGGAGAGAGAGGAGCTGCATTATGCTGTCATGCTGGGGAGGATGGAGAGGAGCTGCATTATGCTGCTGTCATATAGGGGATGGAGCCAGGGCTGCATTATGCTGGGGAGGGAGGGAGGGAGAGGGCGCTGCATTATGCTGTCATGCTGAGAAGGGAGGGAGAGGGAGCTGCATTATGCTGTCATGCTCGGGAAGGAAGGAGAGGGAACTGCATTATGCTGTCAAGCTGGGGATGGAGGGAGAGGGAGCTTCATTATGCTGTCATGCTGGGGAGAGAGGGAGAGGGAGCTGCATTATGCTGTCATGCTGGGGAGGGATGGAGAGGGAGCTGCATTATGCTGTCATGCTGGGGAGGGCGGGAGAGGGAGCTGCATTATGCTGTCATGCTGGGGGAGGGAGGGAAGGAGAGGGAGCTGCATTATGCTCTCATGCTGGGAAGAGAGGGAGAGGGAGCTGCATTATGCTGTCAAGCTGGGGAGGGAAGGAGAGGGAGCTGCATTATGTTGACATGCTGGGGAGGGAGGGAGAGGGAGCTGCATAATGTTGTCATGCTGGGTAGGGAGTGAGAGGGAGCTGCATTATCCTGTCATGCTGGGGAGTGAGGGAGAGGGAGTTGCATTATGTTGTCATGCTGGGGAGGGAGGTAGAGGGAGCTGCATTATGCTGTCATGTCGGGGAGGGAGGGAGAGGAGGTCGCATTATGCTGCATGCTGCATTAATATGATGCAGCATAACTCCAGCAGTCTCACTACAGCTTTGTATGTTTACTGTATGTTTACAGTCGAATGAAAACCTGAGAGACTACTCAATATAAGTCCTTTCATTATCATTGTCACGGACACGGACACAAGAATTCAATGGATCTAAGTAAAGAAAATAAGGAATAATTTAAGTTGTTGTCAAAGACTTTCATATGATTATTGTTTATAACTGAAGGTCTTGGAACTATTTTATCACAACAAAGAAATATAATGCAGTAAAACATGGACAGTGACGAAGTACAATAAAGAACAAACACAAACTGTGACATAGAGAACATCCAAGATACAGGAAGACAAACAATAGTAAAATGACAAGGACAGTCATTAGGACACTGAAGGTGAAACTAACAAAAGATACCTGGAGGAGTTGTTATAAATATTGATTTATGTTTTTAACTTTTTGTACTTTTTTGAAGATTTTGTTTTCTCCATAATACAAAAATATCAGTTAATATTCGTTTTTATTCCAATAGGTATTTGGCATTTTTTTACCATTATCACTAGGATTATTTTCAGGTTAGGTCAGGTGAGGTCAGGTAAGGTAGGTTAAAGAATACCAAAATACAAAAAAAAAAAATATCTACCAATTGGGGAAATTGGGATGAAAATTTTTTTTTACCCAATTTTCTCCAAGAGGTGTAAGATGATCTTGCAGCTTCATACAAATTCACTAAACAACAATAATAATCCAAGAGTTAGTAAGGCATCACCTGGTCATGTTAAGCCCACCTGGTGAAGATAAACATGTTGGTAATGTTTGTATCGTGACTGAACCACCTCACACGGCAGCCCTGAGGCTTTAGGCCACTGACTTAAGTGCTTACATTATACAAAATAACGCTCTGTAATGGCCGATGATGCTGTTTTGGTTGTCTAATTGTAGTTTCCAACACGGTAATTACAGCAGGTATCTTTTTATTATCCTGCCATTAAAATAATTAAGTGAATTTATAGACTTAAGTAACATCATGAAAGTATAAACCGATGAATTAAAATTAAATAATTATCTTATAAAACAACTAATCTATTTAATTTTCCTTTGAGAGTTAAAGGGATAAAATACACACTAACTGGAGTCTAACTAACCTGGTGTGACTCCTCTCCGCCCCACCCAACACATAATCATCCACTCCAGGTAACCTTACACCGCCTAATGGAGCCAAACCTAATAGAATCACACCGAACTTATCCAAATAAACTTTTCAGTGGGTAACCTTGACTCTACCACACCTTGGCTTTAGACGCTAGTATAAGTCTGGCTGGAGGGACCGTAGTCATTATAAGGGAAGCTTTTTAATAATAGCCATTACCTGCCTCACGTTAACACTAATGAAATGTTCCTAAAATTAAACAAACTACAATTAAATCCAAATCCTTTTGAATATTTACATAATTTACTGGAGTGTTTCATTATGTTAGTGTGGGGGGCGTTTGTTGTGGCCGGGACTCCTCTTCAAATAATATAAATACAGATAATGTTGTTTTAATAAGTAATCTCTTAATGAAAATGTAGAGAAAATTGGTCAACAAATCTTAACAGTTATCCTGATTTCTTAAAGAACAATAGAGGAATAAGAAGAGGAGGAGGAGGAGGGAAAGAAAAGAAAGCATAAAGAAAACAATATAACAAAGATGAACAACAGAGAAAAAAATGAAGAGTAAGATGAAAGAAACTTAGACTGATCAAAAAGACGTATAACAATCTGATTAAAACTAATCACTATATTAGATCAGATCAGATCAGATCAAGGTTAGGTTAGTTTTGGTTAGATAAGGTCAGGTGTTTGGAGCTTCAGAAGCTGAAGCTGAAGCTAGACATTTTTAGGTTGGAATTAGGTTGGGATTGAGTCCCAGGGGTGTTTCAGACATAGAAAGGTTGAAAAAGAGTTCTTTTCTCCGTGACAGGAGTTATGACTTCATATGATAAGTGTTACAGCCACTGACAACAGATTATCAGATTATGGGTGGTGGTGGGGGGGGGGGGCAGTTAGAGCAGGTGATCACAGGTGCTGCCTTTGCCTCCAGGTTTGAGTGATGTGACAGGAATTATGACCTCACAAGACAAGTGTTACCTTCACTGACACTTGTTTCATCAAAAGATTAAACACGTAGACGTTTACAGTCATCCATAGACTCACATTTATGGTACAACAGTTGCAGAAGTGCATGCAACACACCTGGTTCCACATTGAGCTTAGAATCCAACGATGCAGTATACTGATAGATGGGAAATGAAATTGACTTTTATCAGGCAAGTAGTGATAAGCTTTCGGGCTTAAGCTGCGAAGGGTCAGTGTTCGACTGATATCCTCCACCGACCAGTATATTACAGGGACACCAGCTAAGACAAAATTCACCTGAGAAGAGTAAAAAGTAACTACTTAAAACATCTTTAGTAGCAGCAGTAGCCTTAGTAAAGTATTTTCTATCAGCTCATGCCAATAAATCCTCTCCTGCCATCCTCTTTTTCCCTCAATGAGAAGAACATCTCTCTCCCTCCTCACATCATCCAGTTGACGTTGTAGATCCTCAGTGATCAGAACTGGTCTTTCTTCCTCAGGTTCTTTCTCTTGCAGTACATCAGGTGCCCATGTAGAATCAATTTCTTGCACATTCCTCTTCTGGCCTCTTCTCTCTGCACGTATGTCTATGATGACAGCCGCTGACGTGTCTGCAGCTATTAATGTTCCTATGGCTGATACAGCACAGAGAGAGAGAGAGAGAGAGAGAGAGAGAGAGAGAGAGAGAGAGAGAGAGAGAGAGAATTGTAACTATGTACAATTGCCTACAGGATATTCTTTCCTCCCTCTTGTGTTCATTATATTAATAATGTAGCATGAGGTGAGAGGAGTTATGATGACCTCACATGACACGTGAGCGATATGGGTTGGGTGTAAACGGGGCTGGCTAGTATGGGCCATTAGACCCTCTGAAGTTTTCTTCATTCTTATGTTCTTAGAGAGAGGAGGAGAGGTAGTGGGGAGAGGGAGAAGGGGAGTGTCCTGAAAACATATTACCAGACTCTGATAGAATTTCCAATTCATTACACAACACTACCAGGGCACATATGTATATTTGCTTCTGACATTATTTGCGGAATCTCTAACGTTAAATTTATGGTAAATGTTACGAAAAATAAATAAAATTCATATTCAATATTTATCAAACTAGTTTTACAATGGACTGCAGATTTTGTCAACCTCGGGGAGCTGTTCAATGCCCACCGAGCATATCCGAGCATTAGCAGTATTAATGTTGTCTTTTCTCTTGAAGAGGTGAATCCACTGTATCTTAGTTCTTCATCTTTAGGACGTGTATGGAAGTGTATATTCCCCTCTCGTTTGAACCAAGAATTACACCCAAACACAACACAATTAGCGGGCGTTATGTGACTGAGGACACCAGTTTTCACAGTTGTGGTTGCAGCCAACTGAGGTGGCGTAAGCTGGGTCGCATTTTGGGTCAGGTCGAGCTCGTCCTCCTCTTTTGCAGATCTTCTTCTTCTTCTTCTTCTTCTTCTTCTTCTTCTTCAACTAACTAACTAACTAACTATAAATACACAAAAACAAACACACACTTTAAAATGGCGTCAAAATTAAGCTCAGACTCTACCGTAATTTCCATGTATGTATGTCTGTACAGTATGCATGTATGTATGTATGTGCATGTATGTATGTGTGTATGTATGTATGTATGTATGTATATATGTAAGTTTAATATACACACACACGATTGCGAAGGAAAAAAAATATTATGTGTTGTGTAAAGACTTGGGGGAGGGGAGGGGGGTGTGTCGGGGCCGGGAACATGAAGGCTTCCCTCCTCCATCATCTTCTGGAGTGAACATGACAGAACACATTCCCCCTCATGAAGACAGACAGAGAGACGTACACGAGTGAACATGAGTGGGAGTGGTGAGTGGGAGGAAGATGGAAGAGGGTGTATTAAATGATGATGAGAGGGGGAGGGGGTGGAGAGAGAGAGAGAGACAGAGAGAGAGAGAGGAAGGGAGTGTGTGTGTGTGTGACGTACAGTACATACAGACAGACACACACACATAAAATCCAAAATAAACATCAGATCAGTGACCAAGAATCCTCCTCCTCCTCTTCTTTTTCCTCCTCCTCCTCTCCCTTTTCTTCCTCCTCCTCCTCCTCTCGACTATATTACACAGACAGTAATTATTAACTAACCTCTATTTATCACTTCAACGTAATTCACTCGATTTCTTCTATCATCATCATCACCACCATAATCATTATCATCATCATCACTATCACCAACATCATTATCATCACCATCATCATCATCATCACCATCACCACCATAATCATTAACATCATCATCACTATCACCAACATCATCATCACCATCACCACCATAATCATTATCATCATCATCACTATCACCAACATCATTATCATCACCATCATCATCACCATCACCACCATAATCATTATCATCATCATCACTATCACCAACATCATTATCACCATCATCATCACCATCACCACCATAATCATTATCATCATCATCACTATCACCATCATCATCATCATCATCATCACCATCATCATCATCATCAATACCATCATCATCATCACCTCACCACCATAATCATCTCATCATCATCATCACCATCACCAACATCATCACCAACATCATCATCATCATCATCATCATCATCATCATCACCATAATCATTATCATCATCATCATCACTATCACCAACATCATCACCAACATCATCATCATCATCATCATCACCATCTTCATCATCACCACCATAATTATTATCATCATCATCACTATCACCAACATCATCACCAACATCATCATCATCATCATCATCATCATCATCACTATCACCATCATCATCATCATCACCAGCATCATCACCAACATCATCATCATCACTATCACCATCATCATCATCATCATCATCATCATCATCATCATCACCATCATCATCATCATCATCACCATAATCATTATCATCATCATCACCAACATCATCATCATCATCATCATCATCATCATCATCATCACTATCATCATCATCATCATCATTACTATCATCATCATCACCATCATCATCATCATCATCACCATCATCATCATCATCATCATCACCATCATCATCATCATCATCATCACCATCATCATCATCACCATCATCATCATCATCATCACCATCATCATCATCATCATCACCATCATCACCATCATCATCACTTCAATTCACCATCACCATCATCATCACTACCACATCATCACCATAATTACATCATCATCATCAATTATCACCAACATCACCAACATCATCACCATCATCATCATCATCATCATCATCATCATCATCATCATCATCATCATCATCACCATAATCATTATCATCATCACTATCACCATCATCATCATCATCATCATCATCACCACCATAATCATTATCATCATCACTATCACCATCATCATCATCATCATCATCATCATCATCATCATCACCATCATCATCATCATCATCATATATCACACACCTGTATATTTTTATTTATTTTATTTATTTGATCTTTTCGTTCACTCATCACACAGTGTTACAAAGACGGCAGCTTATAGTTTAGTTTACCCTTCGAGTTTAATTACAGTATCGCGAGGGGGGGACAGTGACTCGGAATTCCCTCCCCCTCCTCCTACTTCCCTCTCCTTCCTTCCTTCCTCCTCTCTTCGTCTCTCCCTCTTCCTTCCCTCACTTCTACTTTCTTCCCTCCTCTCTTCCCCCCCCCCCCTTGTATGTGTGGAGGTGCTCGGGAGGGAGAGAGTGAGGGGGGGAGGAGGAAGGGGGGGGGTGGTGCTAGCTGGTTGGGTCTTTCATCCTAGCAGTCAGAGAGCCACAGACAGTCACAAAAAGGCTGATAATTACCGTTTCCAGCTGTCTCGCCTGAACAATATCTCGACAACAACAAATACCAATTTCATGTAAAGAAGAGATGATGACGGGAAAGACGATTTATTTGCACGCTACGCAGGTCATGGGTTTTGGGCCTTTTCTGTCTTTCTTTTCTTTCTCTAATTGTCTCTCTCACTTTCGCTAGTTCTCTCTCTCTCTCTCTCTTTTACGCTTTGTTTCATTTATCAACTTTTATTAACATATTTTTATCGGGTTAAATCTGTTTATTTTTGTGGCCGATTATCGCTATTAAATTTACGTTGTTTGTGTGAGATTAAATCGGCTTATGCGATACAGATTTTATCGTTACAAAAGGTAATAGGAATTAATTAGGTCAAGGTTGGGTTGGGTTGGGTTAGCTTAGGTTAGGTTAGGTTATTGCTGTTATTATAGTGATTTATTCATGTTTTTTTCATGTGATGAATCCGTGGTTAGGCTAGCAAATGGTAGTTAGAGATTAATTAACAACTCAAACCTAACAAGCAATCGAGAGAGTAGTAGTAGTAGTAGTTTGTTCGCAATTGGTAGTTAGAAATTCAAGAATAACAAGCAGTTGAGAGAATCCGTAGTTAGTTAGCAAATGTTAGTTAGAGATTCATTAACAACTCAAACCTAACAAGCAATTGAGAGAGTGAGTGTACCAACATTGCCTGACAGAAGACGTTGTAGGAGTGATGATAGTAATAATCACTTAATTGTCAGCAGCACTGGTTTGACACATAATTGGCCATTAGTGATTACATGCTGGAGAATTTTAATTATGGTTTACCTTCACGCAGGTAGTAATTACGAGGTGTGTATGTCGCTACCTGGTGGGCTAATTAATGGATAGTAAGGCTGGAAGGTCATTACTTAGCACCTGCGGGGGGGGGGTAAGGTTAGGTTAGGTTACGT
The DNA here is from genome assembly GCF_018991925.1 of Homarus americanus. Classification (NCBI taxonomy): domain Eukaryota; kingdom Metazoa; phylum Arthropoda; class Malacostraca; order Decapoda; family Nephropidae; genus Homarus; species Homarus americanus. Next base: position 12,889 of record NW_024747433.1, read on the forward strand.
TTCGTTACGTTACTTTAAGCCAGGCTGGTTGGTTATTAGGTTAGGTTAGTTAGGTTAGGTTACATTTCGTTATGTTACGTTAAGCCAGGCTATTGTCGTTGTGTTGTGTTTTAGGGTTAGGTTAGGTTACGTTTCGTTATGTTACGTTAAGCCAGGTTGGTTAAAGTTAGGTTACGTTAGGTAGATTAGATTAGATGATTATGATGATAGTGATGGTGATAATGATGATAGTGATGGTGATTATGATGGTAGTGATGGTGATAATGATGATAGTGATGGTGATTATGATGGTAGTGATGGTGATAATGATAATAGTGATGGTGATTATGATGATAGTGATGGTGATAATGGTAGTGATGGTGACACTCCCAGGAACATTTCACCATCTACGGGCTGGAGAGGACCATCTACCATACAGTATGTTCAACATGAGATATCATTTGGGTTCCTCTTGACGCTAAACACACACCCGTCCACGGAGAGAATGGAGGAGGGAGAGAGGGAAGTTAGAGGGGGGGTAGATGGAGGGGAGGAGGGAGAAAAGGTAGGTGAGGGGTTAAGGGGGTGAAGGGTTGGAGGGAGGGAGGGAGGGTAGGCTGGGCTGGTGGGAGGGAAAAAAAGGTAGCAGCGGGTAGGTGGGGGTGGAGGGTAAGATGGAAGAGGGAGGGGGGGTAGGATGGAGAGGGAGGAGGAGGAGGAGGGTCACAATTTTCTGGTGTTGATGAAGGAGTGAGGGCGGAGAGGAATGGAGGGGGTTAGGTTAGGTTGGATTAGGTTAAGCTAGGTTAGGTTAGGTTGATAAGCAAGTTGATTTGGCATAGACACTTGTACTACCTGATTGGTAATTTGACTTCAGTGTGACAGTGTCGAGGGAGGCAGTGACAGTGTTGCAGTGACAGTGTCGAGTGAGGCAGTGACAGTGTTGAGTGTGGCAGCGACAGTGTTGAGTGTGGCAGTGACAGTGTTGAGTGTGGCAGTGACAGTGTTGAGTGTGGCAGTGACAGTGTCGAGCGAGGCAGCAACAGTTGAGTGTGACAGTGTTGAGTGAGGCAGTGACAGTGTCGAGCGAGGCAGCAACAGTTGAGTGTGGCAGTGACAGTGTCGAGCGAGGCAGCAACAGTTGAGTGTGACAGTGTTGAGTGTGGCAGTGACAGTGTCGAGCGAGGCAGCAACAGTTGAGTGTGACAGTGTTGAGTGAGGCAGTGACAGTGTTGAGTGTGACAGTGTCGAGTGAGGCAGTGACAGCGTAGGGATAACTCTGAAACACACACACACACACACCAACCCACACCCACCCCACCTACACCCACACCCACCCACACCCACCCACACACAGACAAGAAACTGATATATTATTAAAGCTGAGGACACGGTGGGTAATAACGGGACACCAAACCATTAGAATCATTGGGTCATTCTCAAGCCCACAATTTAACAGTTCAGAAATAAGACACGTGGTGATTTGTGGAGGGGCGTGGTGAATTGTTGGTGGTGACTTGGTGGGCGTGGTGAATTGTTGGTGGTGACTTGGTGGGCGTGGTGAATTGTTGGTGGTGACTTGGTGGGCGTGGTGACTCGGTGATGGGCATGATGACTTGGTGGTGGGCGTGGTGTTTGTAGAGGGTGTGGTGAATTGTAGGTGAGCGTGGTGATTTGTGGCGATTTATGGTGACTCGGGGGCGTGGTTATTTGTGGTGGGCGTGGTGACTTGTGGTAGACGTGGTGATTTGTGGTGGTGACTGGTGGGCGTGGCGACCTGTGGTTAGGCTAAGTTATGTTAAGTTTGGTTAGGTTAAGTTACTGTTGGTTAGGATAGCTTAGGTTAGGTTAGCTTAGGTTATGATTTCTTAGGTTAATTTAGTCTATAGGTTAAGCTAGGTTAGGTTAGATTGCTTTAGGTTAAATTAGGTTAGGTCACATGTTAATTTAGATTAGGATCTAATCTGTTCTGACCTAACTTAACCTAACCTACCCCTTACTAGCCAGCGTTTGGACGTTAATCGAGTGAAATAAGCTTGGGTGTCTAATCTTCAGGTGATCCGAAAAGACTAATAAGTGAGAAACAACAGGTAGATACACTCAGGTATACATTACGAATTACACAAAGGTAATCCTTAATTAATTACATTTCAACGGCAAATCAGTAAAGAAGTTTCCTTATTTTAGTTATTTTATTATTCACTTAACAGAAAAAAAATCATCTTTCTTTCAGTAACGACAAAAGATTCCGTTCAGCAGAAGTAGAAAACAGGGAGATGGTTTTAGAGGAAGAATTTATGACGTTTAATGAGGATTATTACGTCGAAATCAATCCCCGACGAGATTAACTATTCCTCGTCATTTATTTCCCCCCCACCATAAACGCTTGATCTCAACACTAAGAACCTCGTTAAACGTTACTTTCCCGCCCTCGTTATAAACACACCTCACCCCGACTACATTATTCTCGCTGAGGTCGCTTGAAGAATTCCCTCTACTTAAAATCCCCTTTCTCTCCAATCATTTCCATGGGCTGGCAAATCACTCGCAGAAGTGGATTGGTTGCACCGCCTGGGGGCCTCTCACTCACACCTGGACCCCCACACTCTGGTCACCACCCTCACCCTCTCCTCCATGATACATCACGGAGGAGAAACCACCCATTAACTCGTTCTGGGGATAAGAGTCGTGCTAATTAAGCAGGAACTAATAAGTGCCAGTAGCCGCTTAGCTCAAATATATTGGGTGGTGTTAAGGGAGTTAGACATAGCATGATCATCCAGCGTACGTCTTTCTCTCAGTAGTCATGATGCCCTCTGGCCCCTGCACGCACTCGCACGCCCCTCCTCCTTCCGCTACACCTTTCTCAGCGACGATGACACGCTCAGGTAATCTAAAGGAGTATATTTTCACGAGTAAGGGACGTGGAGACACTGAAGGCTGGCAGACACAACTACCCCGTGTGACGACAGACGAGGAGGTGAACCCGTGTTTGTTGACGATAGCGGGGTCGAGATGGTGCACTACTGCGGGCGTGCAAAAAAAAAACTACAAAAGCGCAAAAACGTCGGATAGGCATTCTTTTGTTTTAAATTAACTTGTTATTCGTCACAAAAACTCGACCAGTGCGTTTGCAAAGTTTACTGGTGGTTTGGTTGATGTATGTGGTAACGGGGAGGAGTTACGCCGAGGCGTCATCTAACAAAGAACTTATCATGGCGGCCGTGATGTTAGAGTCTCAAGTCATACTTCATGTGAGTTAAACCTCCACCTTGAAACTCACTCCTCTTATTTGCTATAATTATATCGAGTATTCGGTATTTACGAGGGCTGTAGTTGTTCAAGTTGTGTGTGTATAATTAGAGGTAATTTGCAGTAGTGTATACAGCTGGGAGGTCTAGAGACAGGTATGTTCTCTCTCCCTCCCATGATAACATTCCACAGTGGATTATCTTCGCCTCTTACTTCAGGCCACACGCGGTCACCTACCTACCTACCTACCTGGTCCGACTAGCACGCTCGCTACATCAAATTCTACATCGTTATCTATGTCATCTGGGTGATGTGTTTGTCCTAATATATCCCGGAGTGGTGGTCGTAATGTCACTTGTTGCTTCTGGGTAAATACTTCCAGATTATCCACAGCGTTCATCTCAACACACCGACGAGTCTTACAGCTGGGTACAAGAGATGGGGGAGAGGGATGGTGGTCTTGTTTCACTTCCACACCTTTGAAGGGGAGTCACTTGAAGAAGACATACACTCATCAGGACTGTATAAACTGTCAGTAAATGAAAAATAACACCGCCATGATTTCCATTTTATAAGCTGGCAAGTGTTCTGCTCTGGCGGGTATTGAGGGGGAGGAGTTGTATAAAAGTTTTTGTTTTGGGTGTTGTGATGAGGAACCCGACCACGTACCCTCATACATCCTTGTTTATGCCGATCTGTTGCTGTTTATTGTCCTGGATTACTGGCCTGGGTCGAGGCGTCCCATCATTACCGCCAGCTCTTGTTGCTCTTGGTATCTGTCTATTGAGGATAATGAAGGTTTTACATGTACGCGATTATTATTTTATTCTTGGTTATTTTCAGTTATTTTGACCTTGAGATTATAGGTGAATTATAAGGTTACAGGTAGATACACTGTTCTTGTTATATACCTGGAAGGGGTCAGCTAATATATCACCATATTAAACGAGGTATCTTTGGTTTGCATACGTAAGTGCCCGGTAGGTGGAGCTGACCAAAGCCACGGACAAGGAACACGAGAACAAAGATAATAACACGAGAACAAGTTAAATATTATTAAAGTTCAATCAACCTTTGAACTTGAACATAACCACCAAGAGAGACCCTGAGGAAGCAATGTAAACCCCCCCCCCCTCCAAAAAAAAAGAATTATTATCAAAATCTGTTTATTTACACAACCTAAGCATTTTCTGGCTCATAAGAGGACCAATGTAAATGTAAGTAGATGCCAGCTACTACTAGATTACTTAAATCATTGTGTGAAAACGTGTTCCCATCTCGCCAGCATTGAAATCATATGTTTATTACAATAGCACTACTAAGTATAACCTTCTTGTAGACAATTGATACCTGAGTTATCCCTTTATCTATCTCTCTCTCTCTCACACACACACACACACATCTGATATATTCACTCTTACTTGCATCTACGGAAATACCTGCCATTATGTTATCAGGTACAATTATCGTTACTACTAAAGCTACTACTACTAGGTAAGTGTTTGTCTTGAGAAACTTACCAAGAGACGTAATTAATAACACTTCTTTTACCACATGACAGTGCAAAGAGTTCACCTAAGATTTGTTTATGTTGAGAATTATAAACAAATATATATTTAGTTCACTGTAATTGTCAGCGTAGTAGTGATGATATATTGGTCAGTGTGATGTTGTTAGTGTGTGTGTGTGTGTGTGTGTGTGTGTGTGTGTGTGTATTTGAGTGCTCATAAGTGTGCACAGATTCCCACACACAACTTCCTCCCCCCCGCCACACACACACGTTCTCATACACACACACACACACACGCTCTCACACACACACTCTCACACACACATATCTACACACACACTCTCTCCCTCCCACTACAAAACTCACGGTCTCCCACAACACACTCGTTCCCTCCCACAACACACTCGCTCCCTTCCACAACATACTCTCTCCCTCCCACAACACACTCGCTCCCTCCCACAACACACTCGCTCCCTCCCACATCACACTCGCTCCCTTCCACAACATACTCTCTCCCTCCCACAACACACTCCTCCCCCCCCTCACTTCCCCTCTCTCCCCCCACCACCTCCTACCCCACCCTCCCCTCCCTCCACGTTCCCCTTCTCCTCACCCCTAATCTCTCACTAGAACTAAAGAGCAAAATTTATATAAAGGTAAGAGAAACTAATTAACCACTGAAATTGATATAAAGTTAAATATAAATAAAGAATAATGAAGTACAAGTTAAAAACCACAGGTATATAACAAGAAATGAAAAATTCAAATAAATAATTATAAAGTGAAACGAGAGAGGAAATAAAATGTTAATAAAACACTGAAATGTTAATAATTAATCAGATAAAAAGTTAGCAAACACAAATAAACATAAATAATAATATATTCGATTTAACAGAGAAGCCAAATTCACTTAACACACTCGCATGTTTATATAATCTATGGGGGGGGGGGACAAACATCAAGGTACTTTCCATAAACATTATAGTTTAGTAAATACAATTCATAAGTTTTGGATAGATAATTATACATACGTCAACATATTAGATAAAAACGTATATCAATTGACGTGTGGTAGCAGGTTAATTTGACGTACAATAACCTAACGTGACAAGTTATGTATCCTAGTGTGTGATAATGTTACAGCTGAAGCGGGAATATCGGTGAAATTACCTCGAGTAGAAAAATATTCCAATGAGAATATCGGATTTTGGTGACAACATGAGATAAATTTCATTAATGTAATATTCCTGATAATGTCGACACAGTACATAACAAGTCAAAGTGAATTACAGAATATTACCAACAATACAGAATTACAATGGGAAAGTAGATTTAAAATAACATCAATGGAATAAAGTGAACAGGTAAATATTACGATAAATGCCAGAACAAACAAAGCCACAAAAAAGTGACTGAGGGGGAAATATTTCGAGAGAAGGCAAATGGTAAATACATGAAACCTAAATAAAATATACATGGAAAATATTCATATGAAAAATATATTTTAATTTTTTCAAATCAAATATAAACATAAGGCAATTTTTCGCAATAGGTAAAACGCGTTTGATTTTTTTTTGGAGGTGGGGTGAGAGAGAGAGAGAGAGAGAGTGTGTGCGCGCGTGTTTGTTTCGTAGGCTAACAACCAACAACTGACGCACACAATTACATATATGAAATAATAATAATAATAATAATAATAATAATAATAATAATAATAATAATAATAATAATAATAATAATAAAAACATTCTACATTCTCCCCCCCCCCCAAAAACACATGTTATCAAATAGGTGCGATATTTTTTTTGTTTTGTTGGGGGGACATTTGTTAGTTTATGATTCCCGAGGCTTTATGGTCACTACACTGGTTCAGAGCATGATTGTGTTAGTGAGATAACTTGATAAATAATGGGAGACGGGTAGGTGAGGGTGAGGAGAAAGGTTGGGAGTTAAGAGGGAGAGTGAGGGGGAGATTAATGAGTATGAGGGGGAAGGAGGGGGAAGAGAGGGGTGGCAGGGGTAAGGGTGAGGGGAAGGAAGGGTGGGCGAGGAAGGGGCGTAAGATGGAACTAAGAAAGAGGAAGGAGAGGAGGCAAGGCGGAGAGAGTGAAGGGGGATGGAAGGAGTAAGGTGGAGGGTTAGAGACGACGAGGGAGGGGGACGGAGGAGGAAGGGAGAGTGAGAGAGGAAGGAGGAAAGGAGAGGGACGGCAGAGAGGAGAGGG
>NW_024747434.1:0-18941 GCF_018991925.1 Homarus americanus
GTGTCACTTCTTCAGGAGTTATGTATGCGACGAGGAATCTCTCCAAAATATGACTTGCTGCAGATAGAGGGTGCTGTACATGAACCAACTTTTGTCTACAGAGTCACGGTTGGAGAGTTTGCTGGTAGGTATATAAGCTCCTTTTCTTCAAATGTTTGCCTCCCTGTCAGAAACTTATTAGACTGGTAATTGTTTATGACGACAGCCACTGATTTTTCATTGAAAACGAATTTAAAAATGCTGCAATTTCACTGTGTTTTATAGTGGACACTGTCGTAGTTATGGCAAATGTGTTAAAAAGTGTGTAATTAAAAGTTAACCTAACCTAACCTTAAGCTAAACTAACTTAATTCCTGCTGTAGGCGAACTTACTGTTACTGAGATGGGGGGAAACGGTTGTGAAGTCCTCCATATTTACCATTAGACTTGGTAGACTATCAAACTCAAGGCATTTGTGATTGCATTAATTCATCACTTTGATTTTTTCTCTTCAGTTATACTGTAGTATTCCAAAACAAAGACGAAGAAGACAGAAAACTGTATTTTCTGATTACCATTATTCTAAGAATTTACCTAACCTAACCCTGGTGGTGGGAGTGATAAATAGATATTTAATTTCTAAAATATTTATGCAAAATCAATTTGATTCAGTAAGTTCATAAACAGTTTGAGCCTACAAGCAACAGTGTGTCTATATGCCTATATGCCATAGAATATGGAATGCTTCAATGTTACGAGGGGGTTAGTGTCCGGAGGTAAAAAAAAAAAATACCCCACTAAACAACAGGTAGCCCCACTTGACACCAGAGATACATTCCTAAAAAATATCTCATGCTATACGGATCCAAAAAGCCTTTGAGAGTCGTGTTAAAGGTGAGAGATACTTGTTGGAAGGAAGGTGTGTGAGAACGGTAGTATGGGATACAGCCCAACAATGTACAGTACATTAAAAAATTATTTTAAGGCACTACTCATTCTCACTTCAACACTAATTCCATTATTTTGAACTCTCTTCAATAAATTGTAACTCAACTTGAGTCTGAACAATTGGTCACCTGATGAAAATAGTTCCCCCACCCTCAATAGATGGCAGCACGAGTGGGCAAGTTTGTCTGCTAGCACAGGCCCACCACTGTGCCGTTCCTTCATGATATGAGTCACCTGAACAACTACAGTCCAGGAAGCAGTTATTCAGACTTGGAGTGATTTATAATTTATTAAAAAGTATATGAAATGTTGTAATGGAATTAGTGTTGAATTGAAAAAAATACAGTAATGTCTTAGGAATTTTTTAGTGTATGTTTTTGGGCTGAGCTCCTGTTTCCTGTTCTTTCAGTCTCTGTCTTTCCTTTCACTGTGCACCTCTCAGTTTTTATTTTTAGCACAAATTTGCACAGGACAAGGTGCTTTAGGAACATTTCTCTCATGTGAAGTGGGGACTACCTGAATTGGCCTTGAAGTATAACTGTGATCGAATTAAATTTGAAGAATTTTGTGAATAATCAGATTATTTCTTAATATTCTGTTTTATGTAAATAAGTACAGTTACAGACAGGTCAGATAATGATGTAGATATATTTTCCAGATTCCCAGTTTAATGAAGTTTCATTGTAATAGGGGTGTCCTTGTACTGTATGTGTACAGTGGGGTATGCTATAACGAACGGATCCTACTACGAATATTCCTATAACGAACGGTTTTACCTATAAAATTGAGAATGCTATAACGAACGCAACTCCTACAACGAACGCGGATGAATACGGGACTATTTCGTCTGGCGCATGAATATTGTTGTACAGGTAGTTCTGCTATAACGCGATAATTGTGTTCTTGTAAAATATCGTGTTATAGAAAATCGCGTAATAGAAATAACAGGGCTTATGGAGAAAATAGGGTTAGGTGCAGATTACTCGAAATCGAAAAAATTTAGTAGTTAGCCTAACACAAAGGATGGCACAGTCTAAATAAATGTTACATTCATATCTAATAATGAAATCATACAGTAAATTTAACACTTTACCTTGAAAAAATATGAATGTAACTTGATGGGGGAGAAGGGTGATTTTGAGGTTGATAACATAGAGCTTCTCTTCAAGTGTTATATCCTTTCTTTTACGATAATCACCGGGAATTCTATCATCAGAGCGCTTTTTGGAGATATTCTTCTTTACCATATTCACAGTTAATACCACAAAATTGGAGAAATAGTAAGCAAAAATCGCGTTATAGCAAACAAGCGTTCGCGTTATACAAATATTGTTCCGAATTCATAAATCGCGTTAGAGCAAATTCGCGTTATCAAAACACGCGTTATAGCAGAACTCACTGTACCGCGACCCACAATAAGAGCGTCAGGCGCCATCTTTGTCTCATTGTGTAGCCAGTGCACCACTGTTATTGTTGAAATTTCGTCTTTTGATGTGGAAATTCGCGTTATTTGTATAACTATTTTGTTATACAAGTATACAATTGTAAGAATGAGTCGTCCAAAGCGAGTGAGAAAGCTAATAACCCTTGAAACTAAGAAAGAAATTATAAAGAAACGTGAGAATGGAAGAAGCATTGCGAAACTTAGTGATGAATATGGGATGGCTAAATTGACTATATGTACGATTTTGAAGAATAAAGAGGAGTTAAAAACTGTGCAAGTGGCTAAGGGAATCTTTAGACTTAGCAAAGCAAGGTGTAATGTGATTGAAGAGATGGAAAATTTACTCTTAGTGTGGATAAAGGAGAAAGAAATGGCAGGTGGTAACATTAGTGAAGCTATAATTTGTGAGAAGGCTAAACAATTGTTTGAGGACCTTAAAGCCAAGACTCCCAGTGGAAGTGATAGTGATGTGCCAGTGTTTAGGGGTACCTGCATGCTGAATAACACTAAGGTAAGATAAAGTACCGTATTTTTTACATTTTCCACAGAATTTTTTCAGTGTTAAGCGGTTGTATTTGGGGGCCTGGAACGGATTAATCCTATAACGAACGAATGCTATAACGAACGAGGTTCTGGAACCAATTACGTTCGTTATAGCATACCCCACTGTATTTTTGCATACTTAAGTACTTAATACAGTATTCATTCATATAACTTTTAATGTGACTAATGGTGTAGTACTTTGTTCTAGCTAATGGATCAGGGCAGAGTAAGAAGAAAGCTAAACATGCTGCAGCAAAAGCAGTACTGGACATAATTATTCAGGGTGGCGCTGCTGGAGCTGGTGGACCTACAGCTGGTGGAGCGCCTGGGGCACCACCTGAGCTGTAAGTCATTTTGTTAACAGTTAAATAAATTAATTGATAAAGGGTGGAATTACTAAACCAAGCTTTTAGTTCATCACTTTCCATGTACCCAAAGAAGGGTGTAGTACAGTACAGTGTGAGGGTAATGTCTCGACCTTTCTTTAATACATTTGCCTAAACAAGTGTTCAGAATTTTTCTTGAAACTTGCATCTTGGTAATCTCTTATCTAATGCATTTCATTAGGTAAAGGCCTTTCAGATAGTACTGCTCTTTTACTCTCTTGAGTTATGTAGTTTTAGGTTGTGTTGGTTTATTTTAGGAAGAAAAAAAAAGATGATTTTGCATAATTTTCAGGAGATGGAGATATACCAAGAACTGAGTTAATATACATCTAGTTATCAATAAAATATATATATTTTTGCCGTTGGTTTTGTGTAGCATCTGCTGTATAACAATAGATTATTCTTTATTTCAGATCCACTCAGATTGTCTCACCATATGATGATGGTATCCCAGGGAACCCAGTTGGATCCTTGCAGGTGTGTATGACATCCACATTATATAATACTGTATACTGTACACACAAAACCCTCAGTACTTCAGAATAATAGGAGCTGTACCCTTGTTGAAATGAGTAATAACCTGGTTGTGTAAGGTACTGATATATTCAGAATTTTTAATGGGAAAAGTTTTAAGTTTCAACGGAGGAATAAAAGTTAATGGTAAAGTAATATCAAATACTGTATATTCTACACAGATGATACTGCTCTTATCACGGATAGTGAAGAGGCGTTGCAAAAACTGGCTAACAGATTAATGGGAAATGGGTGAAGAATATGGGTTAAGAGTTAATGCTGTAAAGATGATAGTAATAGTTGTTTCAAAATTGAAAATTATTTTCCCAAACAAAAAATTAGGATAGGCAACAGGAAACTTAAACAAATGGAAAATTTTATGTACTTTATGTGTGAAGTAATATTACCTGTGAAGGTAGATGTCTGAAAGAAATAACAAAAATAGGCCAAGCAAAAACATCTTTTAATAATCTAAAAGGCCAAATAATATATATACACACACACACACACACACACACACACACACACACATTACTGTCGCATTTATTTTTGAGTGTACGAGTGAATTTGCGTTGATGGAGGGCTTACTGCATAGTGTACACTATAATATATAATACACTTAGAAGGAACCAGGAGAGGATTATAAATTATCTCTATTTCAGTAACATTGTAATTTACTTGCATCTTTTGACAACTATTTGGTTAGTTTTGTAAATCCCAATTTGTTATGTTACAGGAGCTGTGCATGGCGCGTCGGTGGCCCCCTCCCACTTATGATCTTACCTCGGAGGAGGGTTTCCCTCATGAGCGAACTTTCTCCATTGCTTGCACCATCGGCAATACAAAAGAAATTGGTAAAGATTTTTTATTTTGGATTCATTTATGAAACTTTTTTTTTTTTTTAAGTTTTTATGTGTATTAGATAATATGTTGCTTTTATAGTTTGACACCTTTGGTTGGGGCTCTCATTAATGTGCTAGCCTCTAAGGGCATCACTCAGACCCTGAGTTGACAGCTGGAGGATGACCTTATGATCATACTGTACATCCCTTTGTATCATAACTATCACCTTGATAAATGTTTTCCTTTGGAGGCATAAGGTTAAACTACTAAAGCCATACAACCCAGTCAAACATTGCACCACTGCTATGGCTCATCTCACCCCTGCTTGACAATAAAGCTGCTCATGCTATTTGGACCGATTTGCACCTTTAGAATAATTATCAGTGTATATAACTAGGTGTCTTGAGATTGATACACGACTGTTTGTGTACATGTATTTTCTGTTCTCCATATATTCCAGGAACTTCCACGGCATATCCCTTGTGGTTCCCTCTTCCTTTGTGTATATGCTTGCATCAACCATTAGTACAACACCCCCCCCTCCCCAAATAGAAAATGATGCCATACTCTGCTCACTTATGTACAGTAGCTAAAGAAGTGTCTAACAGGGTGGGTACGTATAACTCGTGATATCTTGGGAGGGTTGGTATGCGTGTCTTCACCTACAACCTTTCAGTATCCAACTCAGTGGGTGGGTTGACATATAGGAATAAAAAAAACGGTCAAGTGATTACTATCACATAGTATAAAGAGACAACACACACAGTATACACAGATACTTTTTAGCTACTGTACATTGCTGCTTTCATGATGGATACCCCCACCCCCCTTCCTGCCTTTTCTTTTACCAGTCCTTCACTTCACATTCTTTCAGTATATAAACATCACCGAACCATATTCTGATCTCTCTCTCTCTCTCTCTCTCTCTGTGTGTTTTGTTAAATTTCTTGCAATTTCATCAGGTGCCTTGAAGGTTTATGATTTGATGTGTTTTTGGTTTTCAATCTTGCTATTTTGTTCAGTTACCTTGAAAAAATATGTTTACCTCATAATACTGAATGTAGATGGTGAAGAAGCTGTTTTTCCTTGGATTTAAATATCCTGGATCAGATATCTACTATTCCTTCTCTTTCCCAGCTGCTTCAAGTGATCTCAAAGATGAAACAGTTTTGAGGTATCTCTACACTGGTTGCTGTCTTTTAGATGGGTAGGATGTAGCGTCCCTTAATGAATAAGCTTTATCAGAGTGCTATTCAGCTTTCTTCTCCAAAGTTTAGGCATAAAATGGGTGGAGACATGGTTTTTCACCCTTGCTAAATACCCACCTAGTTCTGGCTGGTTAGTTAGTTATTGGGGGAGAGTGTGGGTTACCACAGTCTTATGGTTGATGTGGTCATGATCAACTGTTGGTCCGTTTTACTCTACTCCCTGGCTCCACTTCTGGAGATCCTGTTTGGCCCCTACTTCCTAATTATATCATCATCCTGAATATTAGGAATTCATTTCCATAGCTTGGGACAACATAAGAGTTTTATGTAGGTAATGGGGAGTCTTTGAGATAATTGCCTGCCATATAGTGATTGGTACTTCTTTCAGGGTTTGATCCTGAAATCCCATTTCTTGATAACCAGTGAGTGATCCCACATCCCACCTGCCTCCCTGGGATTTCCTTGGTGTTTAGCTGAAGCTATTGTGTAGTTGCTGTGAGCCTGGTTTCCTGTTTTGTCAAATGTGGTGTGGTCTGTGGAGTAAAAAGAATAAACTACACAGCATCTTGACTTTTCACACTAAGGAAATATAGCAAACCATGACCTCTGATATCTCATTTTAAGAAATGGTTGTCTTGTGGGAGTGGTTGATTTCACATTATCACCATTTGTCATGGTCTAAGGGTTTATTGGGAAAACCTCATAAAAGCCTTGTTATAAAATGTGTTTTCAGGATCAAAACCTCATTTCTAGTTGAACCTCTAGATAGGCAGCTCAGACTTTGTCACTCATCCCATGGGTTCATATTTACTCAGCTAGAAACTTAAAGCAAGGTGATACTTTGCTCTTGAAATCAGAGATACTGACTATTTAATTCCGCTGTAACTAAACCTCTTACCGACAGTGGGCAACTTTTGATTCTACTCTCTCTTCTTAGAGATGGGTGATGTTAAGATGAGCCATCAGCTGTCAAATGGGGATGTGGCATGATGGCCAAACCCTCTAGAGGCTTAACTAGATAATAGAATTTCAGGATCAGTTCTCCATTTATGAATATTTACTACTCTTGGAGGTTTCAACAGGTACAGGTAAAAGTAAGAAGCTTGCAAAGCGACAGGCAGCATACAAGATGACACAGCGGTTGAAGGACCAACCCGTAGAGCAACCCCAAGTTAACATGTTAGCTGACGACGACGATGAGGTAATACATCTGAATGACTTGCCTTGCTAAACTTGCATGATAATATATGTAATGAGCTTGTGGAAGAGGAGGAATCTTGTGTTAATAATAACCATCTGTTCCTGGACTTGAAATAGGCTTCAATAATTTCTAATTACAAAGATTGGCCATACATTAATTCAAAAATTAAAACCCTTCGAATGCAGTAGACAAGTATGAATTTTATTTGGAAAAGTTTGATTACCAAATGATTCTAATACCTGCCAAGTACTGTAAACAACTAAAAATATTACTATTCTTTTTAGCTGTAAATTTCATGATTATCCAAAATCACCTAGTGGCAGTGGAGGAGGGGGGGGGGCTGTGAAAGGTACTCACAAAATGTCTTTCATGGGCACATGTAGGGACTAATGTAATCATGCTAATCATAAGGGAAATGCTTATGTCATTGATACAAAAGGATTTTATAAATTTAAGATCCAAGAAGATTGAGATATTTGAAGATAACAAAAGAGGATGTGGACAAGTCATTGGACATTTGTAAATGGAAAATTATTGTGAAGAAAAAACATTTAAATCTGTTTTTGGTGAAAATTATGTAACAGTGATAATAATGAAAGACATAACAGGAGGTAATGGGAACAAACCCATTATCTGCCTCAGTGCAGGAGGCAATGATATTGGCCGGTGTAGGAGCGAGGAACTTCTTGATAAGTTCAAGGCAGCCATAGATCGTATTAAGACTAAGGGAGGGATCCCTATCATATGCGGTGTCCTGCCTAGAAGGGGAGTTGGCAGTGAATGGTTGTCAAGGGCAGTTGGTGTCAACGACCGTCTTGACAGATATTGCAAGTCAATATCAGTCCCATTCATTGACAACTGGGACAACTTCTATGGCAGAAGGGACCTTTATGCTAGGGATGGGGTGCACCTGTCTAGGGATGGAGTAGCAGCCCTGGCTGGGGCTCTAGAGGGGGCAGTTCAAAAGATATCAAAGTCTTTAAACTGCTAAGAGAACATATGAGCACGGGGGTGGAGGAGACTGCAGTGGGAGCGGGTAAACAAGGCGAAAGATTACAGGGAAATAGTGTTAGGAATGATGACAAAACTAAATTAGACAGGGAGTTTAAAACTAAACGCGGTAAGGGGAGGACTCAGAACACGACTAACTTAAATGTATACTACGCGAACAGTAGAAGTATGAGAAACAAAATGGATGATATTAGGGCCTTGTATGTACCGAAGAAATCGATATAATTGCATTCACTGAAACATGGATCAACCTAGACACACGTGAATTACCAGTCGAATACCAAATTGCGGGTTACAAACTGTTCCATACCGAGAGGCAGACCAGGAAAGGAGGCGGAGTAGCAATCTATGTTAGGGATAATCTGAAGTGTGAAATAAATAAGGAAATAAAAACTGAGAGGAATACAGAAACAATTTGGATAGAATTAAGCGACGGTCGGGAAAAATTAATCACAGGAGTAATATATAGACCCCCAATCTTGATAGCGTCAATGAGCGACTTATCTGGGATGAAATGCGCAGGGCTTCCATACACAACAAAGTCTGTATAGTAGGCGACTTTAACCTTGGCCAAATAGATTGGACTGACCTTACGGGCAACTCAGAATCAGAGGATTTTCTCGAGACGATCCAGGACTGTTTCCTAAGTCAACATATAACCGAACCCACACGGGTAATAATATACTGGATTTAGTTCTGTCGAACAGAGAAAACCTCATTAGCAATGTCGAGGTAGGGAACGAACTAGCAAACAGCGATCACAAAGAAATTCGATTCCAGTTAGATTTTCAGGGCAGACGTAAGGAAAATTCCACTAAAGTACCAGATTTCAGAAGGGCAAACTTTGACAGTTTAAAGAGGCAGCTGAGAGAGGGGGTGTCGCGCTTGGCCGTGAACCTGACAGATGACACCGACCTGATAGCGAGATCTGAGATTGCCGAGTTCCGCGACAATTTAAATAGTGAGTTACTTATGCACAAAGGCAGAACATACCATACAAAACTCAGATCAGACAGTAATGACCCTAAATGGATAAATAATTATTTAAAGAACATCATTGGCCAAAGGAAGGCTATAGGTAGAAGGATAAATCGTGGCGAAATTCACCTCCGGGACTATTATAGGGTATTGGCGAGTAGGGTTAAAACCGAGATAAGGAAAGCAAAGAGGAATAATGAGGTAAGGATATCAAGGGAGGCGAAGACAAACCCCAAAGGATTCTACAAAATGTATCAAACTAAAACACGAGAAAAGATTGGACCAATACGGTCAGACTCCGGCGAGCTCACTGATAACGATGGAGAAATGAGCAATAATTTGAATAAATATTTTTCAACAGTTTTCACCACCGAAAATTTAAACATGATACCCGAGGCACCGTCTCTATTCAGAGATAGTGAAGAAAACAAATTAAGTGAGATAGTAGTGACTAGTAGCGATGTTAGTAAGCAAATAGACAAACTTAAAGCCTAATAAGTCACCTGGTCCGATGAGATATTTGCCAGAGTATTAAAGGAATGTAAGGAAGAGCTTAGTATGCCCTTAGCAAAGTTGTTTAACATGTCCTTAAAAACAGGTGTAGTACCAGAATCCTGGAGGATAGCGAATGTAATACCGATTTTCAAGAAGGGGGATAGATCACTATCCTCTAACTACCGCCCAATCAGTCTAACATCAATAGTAGGCAAATTACTGGAAGCAATCATTTCAAACTCTATTCGAAATCACCTGGAGAAAGCAATTGATCAATGATTCCCAGCATGGCTTCACAAGCGGACGTTCTTGCCTAGCTAATCTATTAACATTCTTTTCATCAGTTTTCGAATCGGTGGACGAGGGGCACAATTATGATGTGGTATATCTCGACTTTAGTAAAGCCTTCGACAGAGTCCCCCACGAAAGACTAATTAGAAAGGTAGAAGCTCATGGCATCAAAGGTGACATCCTTAAATGGATTAGGGCGTGGTTACAGGACAGGAAACAGCGAGTGAGCATTAACGGCACTAAGTCCCATTGGAGCAACGTCACAAGTGGAGTTCCCCAAGGCTCAGTACTTGGACCAGTATTGTTTATTATATACATAAACGACATAGATATCGGCATAGACAGCAACATAAGTAAATTTGCTGATGACACTAAAATAGGACGTGTTATCAAATCTGGCGGACTGAGCAAAACTACAGGAAGATCTAAACAAATTTTTCGAATGGTCTGAAAAAATGGCAGATGAAATTCAATGTCGACAAATGTAAGTACTCAGTATAGGAGATGTAAACAGAAACCAGATAACAGATGAACAACGATGCCATAGAGAAATCCGACTGCGAGAGAGATTTAGGAGTAATGATAAGTAGGAACCTTAAGCCAAGTAAACAATGTGTTTTTGCTCGTAACAAGGCTAATAAAGTACTTGGGTTCATACAAAGGAGTGTTAGTTACAAGACTAGCGAGGTCATCCTAAAACTGTATCTTGCTCTTGTGAGACCACACCTGGATTATGCAGTTCAGTTCTGGTCACCGTATTACAGAATGGATATAGAATCCTTGGAAAGAATTCAGAGGAGAATGACAAGACTAATCCGGGGCATTAGGAACCTTGAGTATAGAGACAGGTTAAAGCATCTTAATTTGCACTCCCTCGAGAGACGTAGAGCGAGGGGCGACCTGATAGAGGTGTATAAGTGGAAGACAGGGCTAAACAAAGGGGACATTACAAAGGTACTCAAATTATCCAACCAGGAGCGAACTCGTAACAATGGTTTTTAATTAGACAAATTTAGATTTAGGCGTGAAATAGGTAAACACTGGTTTGGAAACAGAGTAGTGGATGAATGGAACAAGTTACCAAATATCATCATTAACTCGAATACGCTGAATTGCTTCAAACATAGGTTGGATGCTCATTGAGCAATAGGGGTTGGGTGTAAACGGGACTGCCCAGTATGGGCCAATAGGCCCGCTGCAGTTTCCTCCATTCTTATGTTCTTATGTTCTTATGCCCTATCCCAGCCACAGGAGAACACACCTAAGTCCTACGTTTCCTATCTCTTGCACAAAAAGTCTAATCTAAGAACCTCACCTAATGTCTACATTATTAATATAATGAGCACAACAGGGAGGAAAGGTTATCCTGTAGGCAATTGTACATAGTTACAATTCTCTCTCTCTCTCTCTCTCTCTCTCTGTGCCCTATTGGACATAGGAACATTAATAGTAGCAGACAAGTCAGAGGAAGAGAGACCAGTTCTGATCACTGTGGATTTACAACGTGAACTGGATGATGTAAGGAGGGAGAGAGATGTTCCTCTCACTGAGAAAAAAAAAAGGATGGGAGAAGGAGAGGATTTATTTGCAAGACCAAAGAGAAAATACTTTTATCAAGGCTACTGCTGCGACTAATGGTGTTTTTAGTAGTTTTTTTTTCTCTTCCCAAGTGATTTTGTTCTCAACTGGTGTCCCTGTAATATACTGGTCTGAGGAGGATATCATTCGAGTACTGACCTTTCGCAGCTTAAGCCCGAAAGCTTATCACTACTTGCCTGATAGAAGTCAATTTCGTTTCCCATCTATCAGTACACTGCATCGTTGGATTCTCAGCTCAATGTGGAACCAGGTGTGTTGCATGCACTTCTGCAACTGTTGTACCATAAATGTGAGTCTATGGATGACTGTAAACGTCTACGTGTTTAATCTTTTGATGAAACAAGTGTCAGTGAAGGTAACACTTGTCTTGTGAGGTCATAATTCCTGTCACATCACTCACACCTGGAGGCAAAGGCAGCACCTGTGATCACCTGCTCTAACTGCCCCACCCCCCCCCACCACCCATAATCTGATAATCTGTTGTCAGTGGCTGTAACACTTATCATATGAAGTCATAACTCCTGTCACCTCATGTCTACATTATTAGTATAATGGACAAACAGGGAGGAAAAGAACTCCTGTAGGCAACTGTATATATAGTCATCATTACACTATCTTAAGCTGCAGTTATTTAAATACAAGACTATAACTGAAATACATTGTTTTTCTTTTAACCTTTCCTTCTGTGTATCACCCACCACACTGACTGGTGTCCTTAGCTAAAGTTATATGCAAGATTAAACTCTCTATTAGTATTATTTTCTATGTGAGATACTGAGATAACAAAGTACAGTATATAGAACCATAAAATGTTCTGTTTATAAGAGGTGAGAGGTAGGCGAGGAAGTCTGCCTGCTGACGTCAGCAAAGCTCCACCCACCTTGGCCTAGGCTAGCCTAGTCTAACCTGACCTAACCTAACCTAACCTAACCTTGTGTAAAACAAGTCTAGCCTAGCCTAGCCTAGCCTAGCCTAGCCTAACCTGACCTTATCTAACCAAAACTAACCTAACCTTGATCTGATCTGATCTGATCTGATCTAATATAGTGATTAGTTTTAATCAGATTGTTATACGTCTTTTTGATCAGTCTAAGTTTCTTTCATCTTACTCTTCATTTTTTCTCTGTTGTTCATCTTTGTTATATTGTTTTCTTTATGCTTTCTTTCTTTCCCTCCTCCTCCTCTTCTTATTCCTCTATTGTTCTTTAAGAAATCAGGATAACTGTTAAGATTTGTTGACCAATTTTCTCTACATTTTCATTAAGAGATTACTTATTAAAACAACATTATCTGTATTTATATTATCTGAAGAGGAGTCCCGGCCACAACAAACGCCCCCCACACTAACATAATGAAACACTCCAGTAAATTATGTAAATATTCAAAAGGATTTGGATTTAATTGTAGTTTGTTTAGTTTTAGGAACATTTCATTAGTGTTAACGGGAGGCAGGTAATGGCTATTATTAAAAAGCTTCCCTTATAATGACTACGGTCCCTCCAGCCAGACTTATACTAGCGTCTAAAGCCAAGGTGTGGTAAAGTCAAGGTTACCCACTGAAAAGTTTATTTGGATAAGTTCGGTGTGATTCTATTAGGTTTGGCTCCATTAGGCGGTGTAAGGTTACCTGGAGTGGATGATTATGTGTTGGGTGGGGCGGAGAGGAGTCACACCAGGTTAGTTAGACTCCAGTTAGTGGGTATTTTATCTCTTTAACTCTCAAAGGAAAATTAAATAGATTAGTTGTTTTATAAGATAATTATTTAATTTTAATTCATCGGTTTATACTTTCATGATGTTACGTAAGTCTATAAATTCACTTAATTATTTTAATGGCAGGATAATAAAAGATACCTGCTGTAATTACCGTGTTGGAAACTACAATTAGACAACCAAAACAGCATCATCGGCCATTACAGAGCGTTATTTTGTATAATGTAAGCACTTAAGTCAGTGGCCTAAAGCCTCAGGGCTGCCGTGTGAGGTGGTTCAGTCACGATACAAACATTACCAACATGTTTATCTTCACCAGGTGGGCTTAACATGACCAGGTGATGCCTTACTAACTCTTGGATTATTATTGTTGTTTAGTGAATTTGTATGAAGCTGCAAGATCATCTTACACCTCTTGGAAAAAATTGGGTAAAAAAAAATTTTCATCCCAATTTCCCCAATTGGTAGATATTTTTTTTTTTTTTTGTATTTTGGTATTCTTTAACCTACCTTACCTGACCTCACCTGACCTAACCTGAAAATAATCCTAGTGATAATGGTAAAAAAATGCCAAATACCTATTGGAAAAAAAACGAATATTAACCGATATTTTTGTATTATGGAGAAAACAAAAAGTTAAAAACATAAATCAATATTTATAACAACTCCTCCAGGTATCTTTTGTTAGTTTCACCTTCAGTGTCCTCATGACTGTCCTTGTCATTTTACTATTGTTTGTCTTCCTGTATCTTGGATGTTCTCTATGTCACAGTTTGTGTTTGTTCTTTATTGTACTTCGTCACTGTCCATGTTTTACTGCATTATATTTCTTTGTTGTGATAAAATAGTTCCAAGACCTTCAGTTATAAACAATAATCATATGAAAGTCTTTGACAACAACTTAAATTATTCCTTATTTTCGTTACTTAGATCCATTGAATTCTTGTGTCCGTGTCCGTGACAATGATAATGAAAGGACATATATTGAGTAGTCTCTCAGGTTTTCATTCGACTGTAAACATACAGTAAACATACAAAGCTGTAGTGAGACTGCTGGAGTTATGCTGCATCATATTAATGCAGCATGCAGCATAATGCGACCTCCTCTCCCTCCCTCCCCGACATGACAGCATAATGCAGCTACCTCTACCTCCCTCCCCAGCATGACAACATAATGCAACTCCCTCTCCCTCTCTCCCCAGCATGACAGGATAATGCAGCTCCCTCTCACTCCCTACCCAGCATGACAACATTATGCAGCTCCCTCTCCCTCCCTCCCTAGCATGTCAACATAATGCAGCTCCCTCTCCCTCCCTCCCCAGCATGACAGCATAATGCAGCTCCCTCTCCCTCCCTTCCAACATGACATCATAATGCGCTCCCTCTCCCTCCCCTCCCTCCCCAGCATGACAGCATAAGTGCAGCTCCCTCTCCTCCTCCCAGCATGACAGCATAATGCAGCTCCCTCTCCCTCCCTCCCCAGCATGACAGCATAATGCAGCTCCCTCTACCTCTCTCCCCAGCATGACAGCATAATGCAGCTCCCTCTCCCTCCATCCCCAGCTTGACAGCATAATGCAGTTCCCTCTCCCTCCTTCCCGAGCATGACAGCATAATGCAGCTCCCTCTCCCTCCCTTCCCAGCATGACAGCATAATGCAGCGCTCTCTCCCTCCCTCCCACCCCAGCGGCAATAATGCGACCTCCTCTCCCTCCCTCCCCGACATGACAGCATAATGCAGCTCCCTCTACCTCCCTCCCCAGCATGACAGGATAATGCAGCTCCCTCTCACTCCCTACCCAGCATGACAACATTATGCAGCTCCTTCTCCCTCCCTCCCCAGCATGTCAACATAATGCAGCTCCCTCTCCCTCCCTCCCCAGAATGACAGCATAATGCAGCTCCCTCTCCCTCCCTTCCCAGCATGACAGCATAATGCAGCTCCCTCTCCCCTCCCTCCCTCCCCAGCATGACAGCATAATGCAGCTCCCTCTTCCTCCCTCCCCAGCATGACAGCATAATGCAGCTCCCTCTCCATCCCTCCCCAGCATGACAGCATAATGCAGCTCCCTTTCCCTCTCTCCCCAGCATGACAGCATAATGCAGCTCCCTCTCCCTCCATCCCCAGCTTGACAGCATAATGCAGTTCCCTCTCCCTCCTTCCCGAGCATGACAGCATAATGCAGCTTCCTCTCCTTCCCTTCCCAGCATGATATCATAATGCAGCTCCCTCTCCCTCCTCCCCAGCATGACAGCATAATGCAGCTCACCTCTTTCCCCTCCCCTCCCCCAACGCTGACAACATTATGCAGCTCGCTCTCCCTCCCTCCCAGCATGACAGCATAATGCAGTTCCTCTCCCTCCCTCCCCAGCATGACAGCATAATGCAGCTCCCTCTCCCTCTCTCCCCAACATGACAGCATAATGCAGCTCCCTCTCCCCTCCCTCTCCCCCAGCATGACCAGCGCCGTGCACAGCTCCCTCTCCCTCCCTCCCTCCTCAGCATGACAGTATAATGCAGCTCCCTCTCCCTCCCTCCCCAGCATGACAACATTATGCAGCTCCCTCTCCCTCCCTCCCCAGCATGACAGCATAATGCAGCTCCCTCTCCCTCCCTCCCCTGCATGACAGCATAATACAGCTCCCTCTCCCTCCCTCCCCAGCATGACAGCACCCTGAAGTTCCTTAATGAGTTGGGCTCCAGACTTATTGAAACTACCAGAGACTCCAGGGCATCGATCTACTATTTACAAGACAACCAATTGGGAGATGATGGTAAGGGAAGGCGAAAGACATCAGGTAGATTTTTACAGAACTTAATTTGGTTGGGACACAAAGACAGGCTGGAAGGGTGAGGTATGAGGATCTGGTAGGGTGGAATATGAGGGACTGGAATGGTAGGGTATGAGGGATTAACAGGGTAGGGTATGAGGGACTAACAGGGTAGGGTATGAGGGACTAACAGGGTAGGGTATGAGGAACTAGAAGGGTAGGGTATGAGGACTGGCAGGGTGGGGCATAAGAGACTAACAAAACTGGGTAGAAGGGTGTGACAATCTCCTCTTCTACACTAATCACGCCACACGTTCTCCCTAAGTCATCAAAAAATATACATTTGTCATGGTTTTCAAAAATTCCTCTTTTACCAACACAAGCTCTCGTTCTTGTAGCCATTGTGATTTAGGCTGAGGGGATAGAGAGATATAGTGAAAGAAGTAGGAACAGATAAAGAGAATGACAGACATAGATATGAGGATATAATAATTGTGGAAGGGGAAGGAAAGAGGAGGTGGAGATAGTAGTAGAGGAAGCAGGGAAGGAGAGTAGGGGAGAGAGAGTGATGATATATTAAGGTTAATAGAGACAGGGGGGGATAGGATAGGTAAAGAGGATACGACAGGGCAGATTTAATCTAATTTCATGGGTAAGAGATGGCAGGAAACCTAGTGAGTGAGTGAGTGGGACAACCATTGATCGTGATCACTCCCCAGTCCACAAGATCGTACACACAAGATAGCCAAAGGAACAGAGGAAACATATTCGGCTTGTTGTCGAACACTTGAATCAAAGGAGCAATAAGTTATTACTGAGTCACTGCACGTTGACTACATATTATAGTGTTTGTAAAGATCTTTCTTGTTACACTGGTCGAGAAGATCAGATAGCGACCGTACGTGAGCTGTGGCCCATATCTACAGAACCTCGACCATATTAGTTGGTAAAATTGTCTTCGTTTCTTTGGTGAGTGATCGTGTATTTCCAGATGTAATAACTGAAATGTGTTCAGTGTCTCCAGCAGGACCCGGCTGTACTCTCTTATTGCTGGGACCTCTATCAATCTGCCTACACGAATATCAATAAGACCCGTTTCAACTTCTCTACAAACTTTAAGAGCGTTCGGTTGAGGAGTTCAGGTACGAAAAAAGTATGTTAAGTGAGAATAAATTAACACGAGGCCAGTCAGTGTGTCAAAACACGGTCAGGCCCACATCAACTGGCAATATAATCACATAAGGCGGATCATGACGATAACACATTTGTGCTTATTGTTTCATCAAAGTACTTAGGCAACATGTTAAATCTATTGTTTGTGTGAAAGTAAAAGGAGAAGCTGTACAGGTTGATCCACAGTTCCTGTTTCAACATCTAACAAAAGCATCAGGGAGAGTGTAAGGCAGGTGAGTAGTGTAACCACCCACTGTACTCTCAAGGGTCTGGCCTAAGAAACACCTTATGGACTATGAGCTGTACACTGCTGCATCACATTAACCACTTGGAGCTGTAAACAAACACTCCAAAAGTGCCTTTATGGAGGAGACCGATGAATTTCAAAATGAACACTGTGACTCCTGTTGTCTCGGTAGGGTCGTCAAAATCCTTTGTCTGTTGTGTCATATCGTCTAACACAAAATCGTAAACATACTTTTTGGAGCGTATCTACATCTTACAGCATGATGACACTAAATAGCCGCCTTAAAATGTTATTCTCAAAGACTTAATTATCCAATGAAAAAATTCACCCACTAAAATTTATGATCACGTTGAAGATAAACTCATTAAAGTTTTATACTGTACTATAATGGAAATTAAAGTTCACTCACTCGCACTCTTGGGCAGAAATTATAATTTAAGTTCTCATTTTAGAACAGTCTTGGCTGTTTTTAGGTCCTGCTATGGTTACTGTCTGAGTCATAATCAACCTCACTTGGCATCTTCTATTTCATTTTGGCGCATTTCAAGTTGGTGTATTTCATGTTGGTGTATTTCATGTTGGTGTATTTCATGTTGGTGATCACCTGCCACCCACCAGAGACTTGGGAAGGTTAGAAATAGTGTCATCTCTGTGTTTTATGACGTCTTCGAGGTTTATATCTTCACCTCACCTCCTGAACCACATCCTCAAGACGGACCATTTCTTACCCCTGGTCGTCTTCTTAGCTAATCAGGCTTATTTAATTCTTCTCTCACAGCGCTGCGCCCCCTGGCGAGAAACTCTCCCACATTTCTTGTAACTTTTAGAGAAGGAAAGTTTATTCTCAACTGGTTGTACAGATGAAGCGTCACAACTTCTCGATATCTTTGCTTTGTGATTATAATACCAACGTGTCTGAGTCGTGTATTTGATTATAAACTTAATGGAATAATATTTACCCAAGTTTAAGAGGCACTAAAGACATTATAAGGGCTGGATATTTCAAATTATCTGCATCTCTTGAATCACTTGAATCAAGAGTGAGAAAATGAAATTAAAACAAAAAAAAATTGTAAGTGAATAAAATATCTTAATCCTTGAAAAAACTAAATTTCTTAAAACAGTAATGGACTAAGACAGCAGTGGAAGGTAAGGAGATTGGTGGAAAAGAAAGGAGAAGACCGAAGGAGGAAGGTAAAAGGAGGGAAGATGGAGGGGTAAAATAAAGGGAAAGGAAGATGAAGGGGGAAGAAATGAATGGGGGAGATGGAAGGGAGGAAGAAGGGAGGGAAGATGAAGGGGTAAGATGGAGGAGAAAGACGATGGGGAGAAGAAGATGAAGGAGAAGATGAAAGGTGGAAGATGAAAGGCAGGAAGCGACAGTGCAAAATAGATCGGCAAGAGACACAGTTGTACCAGAGGTGGTAAAAATATACACCAGGAAGGAATCAGGTGTGGCAATGTAATACACTCTCTCTCTCTCTCTCTCTCTCTGTCTCCATATTATGTTGCTCAGATTTCTCTCTCTTTTTCTAAAAATACAAAACTCAACTCAATAAAGGCAACACATGTGCTGTACTATGACTGCCAGTGTATT
>NW_024747435.1:0-42216 GCF_018991925.1 Homarus americanus
TGTACCCAGGGAGCATCAGAGAGGTGTACCTAGGATTGTCAGAAGTGTACCTGGGAGTGTCTGGGGTGTACCTGGGAGTGTCAGAGGTGTACTTGGGAGCACAGCAGTGCACTGGGAGTATCAGAGGCATACCTGGGAGGTCGAGGTGTACCTGGGAGGTCAGAGTGTACCTGGCAGTATCTGAGGTGTGACCTGGCAGTGTCAGAGTGCACCTGGCAGTGTCAGCGGTGTACCTGGGAGCAAAGGGTACCTGGGAGCAAGCAGAGGCATCAGGAGTGACAGAGGAGCACTCTAGGAGCATCAGGAGTTGTACCTAGGAGTGTGAGAAGTGTACCTGGGAGTGTCTGGGGTGTACCTGGGAGAAGTCAGGTGCACTGGGAGGTCAGGGGTGTACCAGGAGGTTGGGGTGAGCACTGGGAGTGTCAGAGGTGTACCTGAGAAACAGAGGTGTACCTGGGAGTGTCAGAGGTACCTGGGAGACGGGACGTGCACCTGGGAGGTCAGAGGTGTACCAGGGGAGGTTGGAGTCTCCCGAGAGCCTCAGAGGTGTACCTGGGAGCATCAGGAGGACCCTGAATATCGGAGGTGTACCTGGGAGCATGGAAGCAAAACCCAGGTGCTGAGTGTACCTGGGAATGTCAGAGGTACCTAGGGGTCGAGGTGTATCTGGGAGTGTCATGATGTACCTGGGAGGTCTGGAGGTGTACTGGGGTGTCAGACGTGCTCAGGAGCACTTGGGAGTGTCAGAGGTGAACCTTGGAGTGTCTGAGATGTACCTGGGAGTGCCTGAGGTGTACCTGGCTGTGTCTGAGGTGTACCTGGGAGTGTCTGAGGTGTACCTGGGAGGTCAGAGAAGTACCAGGGAGTGTCACAGGAGCACCTGGGAATGTCAGAGGTGTATCAGGGAGGTCGGACGTGCCTGGGAGTGTCAGAGGTGTACCAGGAATGTGAGTGAGTACCTGGGAGGCCAGAGGTGTACCTGGGAGTGTCAGGTGTACCTGGGAGTGTCTGGAGGTTTACCGGGAGCAGGTAGGACATGTGCCTAGAGTCAGTGCATTTGGGAGTGTCAGAGGTGCACCTGAGCATCTGAGGTACCTGGGAGTGTCTGAGGTGGTACCTGGCTGTGTCTGAGGTGTACCTGCATTGTCTGGTGGACCTGGACAGTGTCATGGCGTACCTGGGAGTGTCAAGCTGCACCTGGGAGCAAGAGAGGTGCACAGGGAGGACACAGAGAGTACCCAGGAGTGTCAGAGGTTTACCTGGGAGGCCAGAGGTGTACCTGGGAGGTGGGGAGGTGACCTGGAGTGTCCCAGGAGTACCTGGGAGTCTAAAAAGGTGTACTGGGAGTATCGGAGGTGACCTGGGAATATCGGAGGTATACCTGGGAACACGGAGGTACCTGGGAGGGACAGAGGTGTACCTGGGAGGTCGGAGGTGTGCCTGGGAGCCACAGGAGACCTGGGATTGTCAGAGGTGTACCTGGAGTGCTGAGAGGTACCTGGGAGGCCAGAGATGTACCTGGGAGTGTCAGAGGAGTACCTGGGAGTGTCACACCTGAGAATGTCAGAGGTGTACCTGGGAGCAACAGAGGTGGGAGGCCAGAGGTGTACCTGGAGTATCAGAGGTGTACCTGGAGGCCAGAGGTGTACCAGGAATGTCAGTGGAGCAATGGGAGTGCTGAGGTGTACCTGGGAGTGTCAGAGGTGTACCTTGGAGGCAGAGAGGTGTACCTGGGAGGAGGTGTACCTGGGAGGCGCAGAGGTGTGACTGGGAGTGTCAGAGGTGCACTGGGAGCCGAGGTGCACCTGGGGTGTCTGGAGGTGTACCTGGGAGGAGGTGTATCTGGCAGCAGCTGAAGGTGTACCTGGCAGTGTCTGAGGTGTAACTGGCAGATGTGGCGGTGTACCTGGGAGTGTTGAAGGTGCACCTGGGAGCAGCAGAGGTGTATCAGGAGTGTCAGTGGAGTACCTAGGGAGTGTCAGGAGGTGTACCAGGAGGGAGAGAAGTGTACCTGGGAATGCCTGGGTGTACCTGGGAGGTCGAGGTGTACCTGGAGTGCCAGGTGTACCAGGGAGGTGGGAGTGTGGAGTATCTGGGAGGACAGAGGTGTACCTGGGAGTGTCAGAGGTGTATCTGGGAGTGTCGGACGTGTACCTGGGAGGTCAGTGGTGCAAATAGGGAATGTCAGTGAGTACCTGGGAGTCAGAGTACCTGAGTTTCAGAGGTGTGCCTGGGAGTGTCAGAGGTGTACCTGGGAGTGTCAGGAGGTGCACCTGGGAGTGTCAGAGGTGTACCTGGGAGTGTCAGAGGTACCTGGGAGGTCAGATGTACCTGGGAGTATCACAGGTGTACCTGAGTGTCAGATGTGTGCTTGGGAGTGTCGGAGGTGTACCTGGGAGCAGGAGAAGTGTACCTGGGAGTGTCTGTACCTGGGAGGCAGAGGTGTACCTGAGAGTGTCGGTGGTGTACCTGGGAGTGTCAGAGGTGTACCTGGGAGTGTCTGGAGGTGTACCTGGGAGGTAAGAAGTGTGCCTGGGAGTGTCGGAGGTACCTGGGTCAGAGGTGTACTTGGGAGCGTCAGAGGTGTATCTGGGAGTGCTGGTGGTGTACCGGGAGTGTCTGATGTACCTGGGAGTGTCAGAGGTGTACCTGAGTGTCAGAGGTACCTGGGAATTCAGAGGTGTACCTGGGAGGTCAGAGAGATGTACCTGAGAGTGTCAGAGGAGTACCTGGGATTAACAGAGGTGTACCTGGTGTCAGAGGTGTACCTGGGAGTGTCAGAGATGTACCTGGGAGGCCAGAGATGTACCTGGGAGGTCAGAGGTGTACCTGGGAGCATGGAGGTGTACCTGGGAGTGAGAAGTGTCCCTGGGAGTGTCACCTGGGAGCAAGTTCAGGTGTACCTGGGAGTTTTAGAGGTGTACCTGGGAGTGTCAGAGATGTACCTGGGAGGTCACAGGAGTACCTGGGAGTCTCAAAGGTAACCTGGGAGTATCGGAGGTGTACCTGGGAACACGGGAGGCACGGGAATATCGGAGGTGTACCAGGGAATGGCAGTGGAGCACCAGGAGTGTCAATGGAGTACCTGGGAGGTTCAGAGGTGTACCTGGGAGTATCAGAGGTGTGCCTGGGAGTGCCAGGAGGTGTATCTGGGAGTGTCGGACGTTTACCTGGGAGTGTCACAGGTGTACTAGGAATGTCAGTGGAGTACCGGGAGTGTCAGAGGTGTACCTGGGAGTGTCAGAGGTGTACCTGGGAGTGTCGGTACCTGGGAGTGTCTGGGGGTGTACCTGGGAGCATCTGGATGTACCGATGTCTGAGGTACCTGGGAGCACAGAGGTACCTGGGAATGTCATGGTGTACCTGGGAGTGTTAGAGGTGTATCAGGAGTGACAGAGGAGTACCTAGGAGTATCAGAGGTGTACCTAGGATTGTGAGAAGTGTACCTGGGAGTGTCTGGGGTGTACCTGGGAGTGTCAGAGGTGTATGGGAGTGTCAGAGGTACCTGGGAGCATCAGCACTGGAGTGTTTAGTGTACCTGGAGTGTCAGAGGTACCTGGCAGTTTATGAGGTACCTGGCAGTGTCTGAGGTACCTGATCAGGGGTGACCTGGGAGGTTGGGGCGTGGTGTACCTGGGAGTGTTAGAGGTGTCATCAGGAGTGACAGAGGAGCACCTAGGGAGCATCAGAGGTGTACCTAGGAGTGTGAGAAGTGCAACCTGGGAGTGTCTGGGTGTACCTGGGAGTGTCAGGGTGTACCTGGGAGGTCAGGTGTACCAGGGAGTGTCAGTGAGTACCTGGAGTGTCAGAGGTGTACCTGAGAATGAGGTACCTGGGAGTGTCAGGTGTACCTGGGAGATCGGACGTGCACCTGGGAGTGTCAGAGGTGTACCAGGAGTGTCAGTGGGATTCCTCAGAGTCTCAAAGGTGTACCTGGGAGTATCAGAGGTGTACCTGAATATCGGAGGTGTACCGGGAATACCGGAGGTGTACCCAGAGTGTCAGAGGTGTACCTGGAATGTCAGAGGTGTACTTGGGAGTGTCAGAGGTGTATCAGAGGTTCAGGAGATGTACCTGGGAGTGTCTGAGGTGTACCTGGGGGTGTCAGACGCAGCTCAGAGTGT
Organism: Homarus americanus; assembly: GCF_018991925.1. NCBI lineage: Eukaryota > Metazoa > Arthropoda > Malacostraca > Decapoda > Nephropidae > Homarus > Homarus americanus. Next base: position 4,125 of record NW_024747435.1, read on the forward strand.
CAGAGGTGCACTTGGGAGTGCTGGGAGGTGAACCTTGAGTGTCTGAGGTACCTGGGAGTGTCTGAGGTGTACCTGGCTGTGTCTGAGGTGTACCTGGGAGGCTCAGAGGTGTACCTGGGAGTGTCGAGGTGTACCTGGGAGCAAGAAGTGTGCCTGGGAGGTCGGAGGTGTACCTGGGAATGTCAGAGGTGTACTTGGGAACGTCAGAGGTGTATCTGGGAGTGTCAGTGTGTACCTGGGAGTGTCTGAGGTGTATCAGGAGTGCTCAGTGGAGTACCTAGGAGGCTGGAGGTACCTAGGGAGTGTGAGAAGTAACCTGGGAATGCCTGGGTGTACCTGAGAGTGTCAAGGTGTACCTGGGAGTGTCAGGGGTGTACCAGGAGGTCAGTGAGCATCTGGGAGGACAGAGGTGTACCTGGGAGGTGTAGAAGTACCTGGGAGTGCAGAGGGTGTATCTGGGAGTGTCGGACGTGTACCTGGGAGTGTCAGTGGTGCACCAGGAATGTCAGTGGAGCACCGGAGGCTCAGAGGTGTACCTGGGAGTGTCAGAGGTACCTGGGAGTGTCAGGAGTGTGTGGGCCAGAGTGTCAGAGGTACCTTGAGTCTCAGAGGTGCCTGGGAGTGTCAGAGGTGTACCTGGGAGTGTTAGAGGGCACCTGGGAGGCCAGAGGTACCTGGGAGTTAAAGGTGTACCTGGGAGGTCAGAGGTGTACCTGGGAGTATCACAGGTGTACCTGAGTGTCAGATGTGTACTTGGGAGTGTCGGAGGTGTACCTGGGAGTGTGGAGAAGTGTACCTGGAGTGTCTGGGGTGTACCTGGGAGTGTCAGAGGTGCACCTGAGAGTGTCGGGTGGGTACCTGGGAGTGCAGGAGGTGTACCTGGGAGTGTCGGAGGTGTACCTGGGAGTAAGAAGTGTGCCTGGGAGTGTCGAGAGGTACCTGGGAATGTCAGAGGTGTTTGGGAGGTCAGAGGTGTATCTGGGAGTGTCAGTGGTGTACCTGGAGTGTCTGAGGACCTGGAGGCAGAGGACCTGGGAGTGTCAGAGGTGTACCTGGGAATTTCAGAGGTGTACCTGGGAGTGTCAGAGATGTACCTGAGAGTGTCACAGGAGTACCTGGGATTAACAGAGGTGTACCTGGCAGTGTCAGAGGTGTACCTGGGAGGTCAGAGATGTACCTGGGAGGTCAGAGATGTACCTGGAGTGTCAGAGGTGTACCTGGAGGTTGTGGAGGTGTACCTGGGAGTGAGAAGTGTCTCCTGGGAGTGTCTGGGGTACCTGGGAGTGTCTGGGGTACCTGGGAGTTTTAGAGGTGTACCTGGGAGTGTCAGAGATGTACCTGGGAGGTCACAGAGCACCTGGGAGTCTCAAAGGTGTACCTGGGAGCACGGGAGGTACCTGGGAATATCGGAGGTGTACCTGGGAATATCGGAGGTGTACCAGGGAATGGCAGGAGCAACCAGGAGTGTCAATGGAGTACCTGGCAGTGTCAGAGGTGTACCTGGGAGTGTCAGAGGTGTGCCTGGGAGTGTCAGAGGTGTATCTGGGAGGTCGGACGTTTACCTGAGTGTCACAGGTGTACCAGGAATGTCAGTGGAGTACCTGGGAGGCCAGAGGTGTACCAGGGAGTGTCAGAGGTACCTGGGAGTGTTGAGGTGTACCTGGGAGTGTCTGGGGTGTACCTGGGAGTATCTGGGATGTACCTGGGAGTGTCTGAGGTACCTGGGAGTGTCAGAGGTGCCTGGGAGGCTGGGGCTGTACCTGGGAGTGTTAGAGGTGTATCAGGAGTGACAGAGGAGCACCCAGGAGCATGAGAGGTGTACCTAGGATTGGGAGAAGGCCTGGGAGTGTCTGGGTGTACCTGGGAGTGTCAGAGGTACTTGGGAGTGTCAGAGGCACTGGGAGTATCAGCGGTATACCTGGGAGTGTCTGAGGTGTACCTGGGAGTGTCAGAGGTGTACCTGGCAGTTTATGAGGTGTACCTGGCAGTGTCTGAGGTGTACCTGGCAGTGTCAGCGGTGTACCTGGGAGGCTGAAGGTACCTGGGAGTGTTAGAGGTGTATCAGGGAGGACAGAGGAGTACCTAGGAGCATCAGAGGTGTACCTAGGAGTGTGAGAAGTGTACCTGGGAGTGTCTGGGGTGTACCTGGGAGTGTCAGGGGTGTACCTGGGAGTGTCAGGGGTGTACCAGGGAGTGTCAGTGAGTACCTGGGAGTGTCAGAGGTGTACCTGGAGAATGTCAGAGGTACCTGGGAGTGTCAGAGGTGTACCTGGGAGTATCGGACGTGCACCTGGGAGTGTCAGAGGTGTACCAGGGAGTGTCAGTGAGTCCCTGTGAGTCTCAAAGGTGTACCTGGGAGTATCAGAGGTGTACCTTGGAATATCGAGTACCTGGGAATATCGGAGGTGTACCTAGGAGTGTCAGAGGTACTGGGAATGTCAGAGGTGTACTGGGAGTGTGAGAGGTGTATCTGGGAGCGTCAGCGATGTACCTGGGAGTGTCTGAGGTGTACCCAGCCAGAGGTGCCTAGAGTGGCTGGGAGGTGCACTTGGGAGTGTGAGGTGAACTTGGAGTGTCTGAGGTGTACCTGGGAGTGTCTGAGGTGTACCTGGCGTGTCTGAGGTGCCTGGGAGTGTCAGAGGCACTGGGAGTGTCGGAGGTGTACCTGGAGTGTAAGAAGTGTGCCTGGGAGGTCGGAGGTGTACCTGGAATGTCAGAGGTGTACTTGGGAACGTCAGAGGGTATCTGGGAGGCTGGGGTGGTGTACCTGGGAGTGTCTGAGGTGTACCTGGGAGTGTCAGAGGTGTACCTGGGAGGTCAGAGGTGTACCTGGGAATTTCAGAGGTGTACCTGGGAGAGTCAGAGATGTACCTGAGAGTGTCACAGGAGTACCTGGGATAACAGAGGACCTGGCAGTGTCAGAGGTGTACCTGGGAATGTCAGAGATGTACCTGGGAGGTCAGAGACAAACGAGAGTGTCAGAGGTGTGCCTGGGAGTGTCGGAGGTGTACCTGGGAGGAGAAGGTCTCCTGGGAGTGTCTGGGGTGTACCTGGGAGTGTCTGGGGTGTACCTGGGAGTTTTAGAGGTGTACCTGGGAGGTCAGAGATGTACCTGGGAGTGTCACAGGAGTACCTGGGAGTCTCAAAGGTACCTGGGAGTATCGAGGTGTACCTGGGAATATCGGAGGTGTACCTGGGAATACTGGACAGGAATGGCAGTGGCTGGAGTGTCAATGGAGCACCTGGGAGCTAGAGGTGTAACCTGGGAGGCCAGAGGCCTGGGAGTGTCAGGGAGGTGTATCTGGGAGTGGACGTTTACCCAAGGGGAGTGCCCAGTACCAGGAATGTCAGGAGTACCTGGGAGGTCAGGAGGTGCACCAGGGAGGTCAGAGGTACCTGGGAGTGCCGGGAGGTGTACCTGGGAGTGTCTGGGGTGTACTTGAGAATCTGGGATGTACCTGGGAGTGTCTGAGGTACTTGGAGTGTTACAGAGGTGTACCTGGGAGCACAAGGCACCTGGGAGGTGAGGCATTAGGAGCACAGAGGAGTACCTAGGAGGCCAGAGGCAATTTAGATTGTGAGAAGTGTACCTGGGAGGTTTGGGGTGTACCTGGGAGTGTCAGAGGTGCACTTGGGAGTGCTGGGGAGGTGTACCTGGGAGTATCAGCGGTATACCTGGGAGGCACCTGAGGTGTACCTGGGAGTGTTAGAGGTGTACCTGGAAGCTTGAGGTGCAATTTTACAGTGGTTCTGGAGGTGCACTGCAGGCTGAAGTGGTGCACCTGGGAGTGTCATGGTACAGAGGTACTCAGAGTGACAGAGGAGCACTTAGCAGCATCAGAGGTGTACCTAGGAGTGTGAGAAGGCACCTGGGAGTGTTCTGTAAGTGTACCTGGGAGTGTCAGGGGTGTACCTGGGAATGTTGGGGGTGTACCAGGAGTGCTGGGGTGAGTACCTGGGAGGTCAGAGGTGTACCTGAGAATGTCAGGGAGGTGTACTTTGGGAGTGTCAGAGGTGTACTCTGGGAGCACGGACGCACCTGGGAGGTTGTGAGGTGTACCAGGGAGTGTCAGTGAGTCTCTCAGAGTTCAAAGGTGTTCCTGGGAGTACAGAGGTGTACCTTGGAATATCGGAGGTGTACCTGGGAATATCGGTGTACCTAGGGAGTGTCAGAGGTGTACCTGGAATGTCAGAGGTGTACGTAAGGCCAGAGGTGTATTCTGGGAGTGTCAGCGATGTACCTGGGAGTGTCTGAGGTGTACCTGGGGGTGTCAGACGCCTAGGAGGGCTGGGAGGTGCACTTGGGAGTGCTGAGAACCTGGAGTGTCTGGTGTGTACCTGGGAGTGTCTGAGGTGTACCTGGCTGTGTCTGGAGGTGTACCTGGGAGTGTCTGAGGTGTGCACCTGGGAGGCGTCAGAGAAGTACTAGGGGAGTGTCACAGGAGTACCTGGGAACAAAAAGTAGGAGGTGTATTAGGAGCCGGACGTGTACCTGGGAGTGTCAGGAGGTGTACCAAGGAAATGTGAGTGAGCACCTGGGAGGCTGGGGAGGTGTAACGGGGAGTGCCAAGGTGTACCCAAGTGTTCTGAGGTTTACCTGGGAGTGTCAGACGTGTGCCTAGGAGTGTTGGGCGGTGCATCTGGGGAGGCCACAGAGGTGAACCTTGGAGTGTCTGAGGTACCTGGGTGGGAGTGCTCTGAGGTGTACCTGGCTGGCCTGGAGGTGTACCTGGGATTACCTGAGGTGTAACTGACAGTGCTGAAGTGGTGTACCTGGGAGTAAGCCATGGCACACCTAGGGAGTGTTAGGAGGTGTATTAGGAGTGACAGAGGTGCACCTGGTAGTCAGAGGTGTTCCTGGGAGTGTCACAGTAGTACCTGGGAGTTCAAAAGGTGTACTGGGAGTATCGGAGGTGTACCTGGGGAATACAGGAGGTATACCTGGGAATATCGGAGGTGTACCTGGGAGTGACACACAGAGGTACCTGGGAGGTCGGAGGTGTGCCTGAGTGTCGTTGAGAGCACCTCGGGATTGTCAGAGGTGTACCTGGCAGCCAGAGGTACCTGGGAGTGTCAGGAGATGCAATGGGAGTGTTGGGGTGAGTACCTGTGAGCGTCAAAGGTGTACCTGAGAATGTCAGGAGGTGTACCTGGGAGGTCAGGTGAGGTTTACCTGGGAGGTTGGACGTGCATCTGGGAGGCCAGAGGTGTACCAGGGAATGTCAGTGGAGTACTTGGGAGGTCAGAGGTGGCCTGGGAGGCCAGAGGTACCTTGGAGTGTCAGAGGTGTACCTGGGAGTGTCAGAGGTACCTGGGAGTGTCAGAGGTGTGACTGGGAGGTCAGGAGGTGCACTTTGGGGAGGTCAGAGTACCCTGAGTGTCAGAGGTGCACCTTGGAGTGTCTGAGGTGTACCTGGGAGTGTCTGAGGTGTACCTGGCAGCAAGCCAAAGGTGTACCTGGCAGTGTCTGAGGTGTAACTGGCAGTGTCAAGGTGTACCTGGGAGTGTTGTGCACCTGGGAGCAAGAAGTGTATCAGGGAGTGACAGAGGAGTGGGCCTCTAGGAGCATTGAGGTGTACCTAGGGAGTGTGAGAAGTGTACCTGGGAATGCCTGGGTGTACCTGGGAGTGTCAGAGGTGTACCTGGGAGTGCTGGGAGGTGTACCTGGGAGGTCAGAAGTGTACCTGGGAGTGTCAGAGGTGTATCTGGGAGTGTCGGACGGTACCTGGGGAGTGTCAGGTGGTACCAGAATGTCAGCATAGTACCTGGGAGCAAGCCGAGGTGTACCTGGGAGTGTCAGAGGTGCACCTGGGAGTGCCAGAGGTGTACCTGGGAGGCTGAGGTGTACCTTGGAGTGTCAGGAGGTGTGCCTGGGAGTGTTCAGAGGTGTACCTGGGAGTGTTAGGAGGTTTCATCTGGGAGGCCAGAGGTGTACCTGGGAGTGTCAAAGGTGTACCTGGGAGGCCGGGGATGGGGTACCTGGGAGCATCAGAGGTGTACCTGGGAGTGTCAGAGGTGCACGGAGTGTCGGAGGTGTAACTGGGAGTGTGGAGAAGTGTACCTGGGAGTGTCTGGGGGCCTGGGAGTGTCAGAGGTGTACCTGAGAGCAAGCCGGAGGTGTACTGGGAGTGTCAGGAGGTGTGCCTGGAGCAAGCCGAGGTATCAGAGGGCAAGAAGGTACCTCGGGAGTGTCGGAGGTGTGCCTAGGAGGTCAGAGGTGCATTCTTGGAGTGTCAGAGGTGTACCCAGAGTGCCTGGAGGTGTATCACCTGCGAGTGTCTGAGGTACCTGGCCAGCCGGAGGTGTACCTGCAGTGTTCGAGGTGTGGCCTGGCAGTGTTGGGGCGGTGGGAGTGTTGAAGCAGCACCTGGGAGTGTTAGGGTGTATCAGGAGGACAGAGGAGTACCTAGGAGTGTCAGGAGGTGTACCTGGGAGGCCAGAGGTGTACCTGGGAGTGTCAGAGGTGTACCTGGGAGGCCAGAGGTGTACCTGGGACCTCAGGAGGTGTACTGGGAGTGCTGGGAGATGTGCCTGAGAGTGTCACAGGAGGCCTGGGATTGTCAGAGGTGTACCTGGCAGCAAGCCAGAGGTGTACCTGGGAGGCCAGAGATGTACCTGGGAGTGCCAGAGTACCTGGGAGTGCTGGGGAGGTGTACCTGGGAGGCCGGAGGTGTACCTGGGAGTGAGAAGTGTACCTGGGAGTGCCTGGGGGTGTACCTGGGAGTGTCTGGGGTGTACCTGGGAGCCAGGAGGTGTACCTGGGAGTGCCAGAGACGGGAGTGTCATGGTGAGTACCTGCGTTCAAAAAGGTGTACCTGGGCGTATCGGGAGGTGTACCTGGGAATATCTGAGGTGTACCTGGGAACATCGGAGGTGTGCCCAGGAATGGCAGGAGCATGTAGTGTCAATGGAGCACCTGGGAGGTCAGGATGGGTACCTGGGAGAGCTGGGAGGTGTACCTGGGAGGTCAGAGGTGGCCTGGGGAGGCGGACGTTTACCTGGGAGTGTCAGAGGTGCACCAGGAATGTCAGTGGAGTACCTCGGGAGGTCATTGGGGAGGTGTACCTGGGAGCTGGGAGGTGTACCTGGGAGGCCAGAGGTGTACCAGGAGTGTCAGAGGTGTACCTGGAGGCAAGCCGGAGGTGTACCTGGGAGTGTCTTGGGGTGTACCTGGGAGGCCTGGGGTGTACTCTGGGAGGCCTGAGGTGTACCTGGGAGGCCAGAGGTGCAGCCTGGGAGGTTAGCGGTACCTGGGAGGTTAAAGATGTACAATGGGAGGACAGAGGAGTACCTAGGAGACCAGAGGTGTACCTAGGAGTGTGGAGAAGGTACCTGGGAGTGTCTGGGGGTGTACCCTGGGAGGCCAAGAGGAGCACGTGGGAGGTCAGGAGGTGCACCTGGGAGGCTGGGGCGGTGTACCTGGGGGTGTCTGGAGGTGTACCTGGGAGTATCAGAGGTGTGCCTGGGAGGCTGGGAGGTGCACTTGGAAGTGGCTGGGAGGTGCACCTGGAGGCTCTGAGGTGTACCTGGGAGTGTCTGGAGGTGTACCTGGCAGTGTCTGAGGTGTACCTGGCAGTGTCTGAGGTGTACTGGCAGTGTCAGGCGGTGTACCTGGGAGGCCATGGTGTACCTGGGAGTAAGTTAGAGGTGTATCAGGGAGGACAGAGGAGTACCTAGGAGGCTCAGAGGTGTTCCTAGGAGTGTGAGAAGGTAGCTGGGAGTGTCTGGGGTGTGTACCTGGGAGTGCTGGGGTGTACCTGGGAGGCTGGGGTGTACCAGGGAGGTCAGTGAGGCCTGGGAGGCCGAAGGTACCTGGGAGTATCAGGAGGTGTACCTGGAGGTCAGAGGTGTATCTGGAGTGTCGGACGTGTACCTGGGAGGTCAGGAGGTGCACCAAGGAATGTCAGTGGAGCACCTGGATGCTCAGAAGTGGCACTTTGGAGTGTCAGATGTGTACCTGGGAGGCCAGAGGCACCAAGAGTGTCAGAGGTGTACCTGGGAGTGTCAGCGGTGTACCTGGGGAGTGTGAGATGCGTACCACGGAGTACCTAGGAGTATCAGGGAGGACAGAGAGCACCCAGGAGTATCAGAGGTGTCTTGGAGCAGAGAAGTGTAGCTGGGAGTGTCTGGGGTGTACCTGGGAGGTCAGGTGTACCTGGGAGGTCAGGGGTGTACCCAGGAGTGTCAGTGAGCACCTGGGAGGCCGGGGTTGGGGTACCTGGGAGTATCAGAGGTGTACCTGGGAGGTCAGAGGTGTATCTGGGAGGCCGGACGTGTACCTGGGAGTGTCAGAGGTGTACCAAGAATGTCAGTGAGTACCTGGGAGTGTCAGAAGTGTACTTTGGAGTGTCAGATGGTACCTGGGAGTGTCAGAGGTGTACCTGGGAGTGTCAGAGGTGTACCTGGGAGTGTCAGAGGTGTACCTGGGAGTGTGAGAGGTACCACGGAATGGTCAGTGGAGTACCTGGGAGTGTCAGGTGTACCTGGGAGGTCAGAGGTGTACCTGGGAGTGTCAGAGGTGTACCTGGGAGTGAGAAGGCCTGGAGTGTCTGTACCTGGGAGTCAGAGGTGCACGGGAGTGGGGTACCTGGGAGGTCGGAGGTGTACCTGGGAGGTCGGAGGTGTACCTGGGAGTGTCAGAGGTGTACTTGGGGAGGAGAGTTGTACCTGGGAGGTCAGAGATGTACCTGGGAGTGTCAAAGGTGTACCTGGGAGTGTCAGAGGTGTACCTGGGAGTGCCAGAGGTGTACCTGGGAGTTGAGGGGTGGTACCTGGGAGTGTCGGAGGTGTACCTGGAGGTGAGAAGGTACCTGGAGTGTCGGAGGTGTACCTGGGAGTGTCGGAGGTACCTGGGAATGTCAGAGGTACTTGGGAGTGTCAGAGGTATCTGGGAGTGTCATGGTGTACCTGGGAGTGTCTGAGGTGTACCTGGAGAGCTGGGGACGTGTGCCTAGGAGTGTCAAAGGTGCACTGGGAGGTCAGAGGTGCACCTTGGAGTGTCTGAGGTGTACCTGGGAGTGTCTGAGGTTTACTGGCAGGTCTGAGGTGTACCTGGCATTGTCTGAGGTGTAACTGACAGTGTCAGCGGTGTACCTGGGAGTGCCGGCGGTGCACCTGGGAGGTAGAGGTGCATCAGGAGTGTCGGACTGTACCTGGGAGTGTCAGAGGTGTACCTGGGAGTGTCAGAGATGTACCTGGGAGGTCAGAGGTATCTGGGAGGTCGGACGTGTACCTGGGAGTGTTGGGAGGGTTTACCACGGAATGTCAGAGGTGTACCTGGGAGTGCCAGGAGGTGTACCTAGGAGTGTCAGAGGTGTACTTGGAGTGTCTGAGGTGTACCTGGGAGGTTGAAGTTGTACCTGCGAGGTCGGAAGGTGACCTGAGGCTGGGAGTGTACCTGGGAATAACAGAGGCACCTGGGAGGTCAGAGGCGTACCGGGAATGTCAGAGGTATCCAGGGAGTCAGTGAGTACCTGTGAGTGTCAAAGGTGTACCTGAGAATGTCAGAGGTGTACCTGGCAGGTTAGAGGTGTAAGGGGAGGTGGAGATGCATCACGGAATGTCAGTGGGAGTACCTGGGATTGTCGAGGTGCACCTGGGAGGTCAGAGGTGTACCTGGGAGCATCAGGTACCTGAAGTGTCAGGAGGGCCTTGGGAGTGTCGGAGGTGTACCTGGGAGAGTGAGAAGTGTACCTGGGAATGTCTTGTACCTGGGAGCACAGAGTGTGCCTTGGAGGTAAGAAGTGTACCTGAGAGTGTCGGAGGTGTACCTGGGAGGTCGGAGGTACCTGGGAGTGTCAGAGAGAAGTGGAGTGAGAGGTGTACCTGGGAGTGCTCAGCGGTGTACCTGGAGGCCGGAGGTACCTGGGAGTGTGAGGAAGTGTACCTGGGAGTGCCGGAGGTACCTGGGAGTGTCGGAGGTGTACCTGGGAATGTCAGAGGTGTTTAGGGAGTGTCAGAGGTGTATCTGGGAGTGTTGGCGGTGTACCTGGGAGTGTCTGAGGTGTACCTGGGAGTGTCAGACGTGTGCCTAGGAGTGTCGCGGCACTTGGGAGTGTCAGAGGTGCACCTTGAGTGTCTGAGGTGTACCTGGGAGTGTCTGAGGTGTACCTTGCCCCTGAGGTGTACCTGGCATTGTCTGGAGGTGTAACTGAGAGTGTCAAGTGGTGTACCTGGGAGGTCAGGGTGCACCTGGGAGCAGCAGAGGTGTATCAGGGAGTGTCGGACGGGTACCTGGGAGGTCAGAGGTGTACCTGGGAGTGTCAGAGATGTACCTGGAGTGTCAGAGGTGTATCTGGGAGTGTCGGACGTGTACCTGGGAGTGTCAGAGGTGCCCACGGAATGTCAGAGGTGTACCTGGGAGTGTCAGAGGTGTACCTAGGTGCCAGAGGTACCTGGGAGTGTCCGGAGGTGTACCTGGGAGTGAAGAAGTTGTACCGTGAGTGTCGGAGGCGGACCTGGGAGGTCAGAGGTGTACCTGAAACAGAGGTGTACCTGGGAGGTCAGAGGCGTACCTGGGAATGTCAGAGGCATACCAGAGGTCAGTGAGTACCCAGAGGCCGGGAGGTACCTGAGAATGTCAGAGGTGTACCTGGGAGTGTCCGGAGGTGTACCTGGGAGTGTCGGACGCACCTGGGAGTGTCAGGAGGTACCAGGGAATATCAGTGGAGCACTGGGAGGTCAGAGGTGTACCTGGGAGTGTCAGAGGTGCACTTGGAGTCTGAGGTGTACCTGGGAGTGAGGCAAACTGGGAGTGTCAGAGGTGACTGGGAGGTCAGAGGCACTTGGGAGTGTCAGTGGTGCACCTTGCAGTGTCTGAGGTGTACCTGTAGTGTCTGAGGTGTACCTGGCAGGCCAGAGGTGTACCAGGCAGTGCCTGAGGTGTAACTGGCAGTGCTGGGTACCTGGGAGTGTCACTGGTGCACCTGGGAGGTTAGAGGTGTACGAGGGAGTGTCAGTGAGTACCTAGGAGTGCAGAGGTGTACCCAGGAGTGTGAGAAGTGTACCTGGGAATGCCTGGGGTGTACCTGGGAGGTCAGAGGTGTACCTGGGAGTGTCAGGGGTTAAACCAGGAATGTCAGGAGTACCTGGGAGGTCTGAGGTGTGCCCAAGTGTCAGAGGTACCTGGGAGTGTCAGGAGAATCTGGGAGTGTCAGAGGTGTACCTGGAGGTCAGAGGTGTCCCTGGAGAGTCAGAGGTGTACCTGGGAGGCAGGAGGTACCTGGGAGTGTCAGAGGTGTACCTGGGAGTGTCAAAGGTGCACCTGGGAGTGTCAGAGGTACCTGGGAGCATCAGAGGTGTACCTGGGAGGTCAGGAGGTGTACTTGAGAGTGGGAGGTGTACCAAGTGTGAGAAGTGTACCTGGGAGTGTTCGGGGTACCTGGGAGTGTCAGAGGTGTACCGGAGAGTGTCGGAGTACCTGGGAGTGTCAGACGTGTGCCTAGGAGTGCAGGTGCACTTGGAGTCAGGAGGTGCACCTTGCAGTGTGTGAGGTACCTGGAGTGTCTGAGGTGTACCTGGCTGTGTCTGAGGTGTATCTGCAGTGTCTGAGGAACTGGCACTGTCAGTGTGGTACCTGGGAAGTCAGGGCACCTGGGAGTGTTAGAGGTGTATCAGGAGTGACAGAGGACTCAGGAGTGTCAGAGGTAACCTGGGAGGCTGGGAGGTGTACCTGGGAGGTGAGAGGTGTACCTGGGAGTGTCAGAGGTGTACCTGGGAATTTCAGAGGTACCTGGGAGGTCAGAGATGCCTGAGAGTCACAGGAGTACCTGGGATTTCAGAGGTACCTGGCAGTGTCAGAGGTGTACCCAGGGAGTGTCAGAGATGTACCTGGAGGTCAGAGATGTACCTGGGAGTGTCAGAGGTGTACCTGGAGTGTCGGAGGTGTGCCCGGGATTGAGAAGTGTACCTGGGAGTGTCTGGGGTGTACCTGGGAGTGTCTGGGGTGTACCTGGGAGTGTCTGGGGTACCTGGAATTTTAGAGGTGTACCTGGGAGTGTCAGAGATGTACGGGAGTGTCACAGGATTACCTGGGAGTCTGAAAGTGTACCTGGGAATATCGGAGGTGTACCTGGGAATATCGGAGGTGTACCAGGGAATGGCAGGAGCACCAGGGAGTGTCAATGAATACCTGGGAGGCTGCAGAGGTGTACCTGGGAGTGTCAGAGGTGTACCTGGGAGTGTCAGAGGTGTATCTGGGAGCGGACGTGTACCGGAGTGCAGAGGTGTACCAGGGAATGTCAGTGGAGTACTCGGAGTGTCAGAGGTGTACCTGGGAGGCTGCAGGTGTACCTGGGAGTGTAAGAAGTGTACCTGGGAGTGTCGGAGGTGTACCTGGAATGTAGAGGTGTACTGGGAGGCAGAGGTGTATCTGGGAGTGTCAGTGGTGTACCCGGGAGGTTTGAGGTGTACCTGGGAGTGTCAGAGGTGCCTGGGAGGCTCGGAGGTGTACCTGGGAATTTCAGAGGTGTACCTGGGAGTGTCAGAGATGTACCTGACAGTGTCACAGGAGGACCTGGGATTAACAGAGGTGTACCTGGCAGTGTCAGAGGTACCTGGGAGTGTCAGAGATGCCTGGGAGTGTCAGAGATGTACCTGGGAGGTCAGAGGTGTAGCTGGGAGTGTCGGAGGTGTACCTGGGAGGAGAAGTGTCCCTGATAGTGTCTGGGGTGTACCTGGGAGGAGGTGTACCTGAGTGTCAGAGATGTACCTGGGAGTGTCACAGGAGTACCTGGGAGTCTGAAAGGTACCTGGGAGTATCGGGAGTACCTGGGAATATCGGAGGTGTACCTGGGAATATCGGAGGTGTACCAGAATGGCAGTGAGCACCAGGAGTGCCGGAGGTGTACTTGGGAGTGTAAGAAGGTACCTGGTAGTGTCGGAGGTGTACCTGGGAGTGTCTGGGGTACCTGGGAGTATCTGGGGTGTACCTGGGAGTGTCTGAGGTGTACCTGGGAGTGTCAGAGGTGTACCTGGGAGGTCAGCAGTGTACCTGGGAGTGTCTGAGGTGTACCTGGGAGGTAGAAGTGTATCAGGGAGTGACAGAGGAGTACCTAGGAGCATCAGAGGCACCCAGAGTGTGAGAAGGTGTACCTGGGAGTGTCTGGGGTGTACCTGGGAGTGTCAGAGGTGTACTTGGGAGTGTCAGAGGTGTACCTGGGAGTATCAGCGGTATACCTGGGAGTGTCTGAGGTGTACCTGGGAGTGTCAGGAGGTACCTGGCAAGCTTGGAGGTGTACCTGGCAGTGTCTGAGGTACCTGGCAGTGTCAGCGGTGTACCTTGAGTGTTAGCGGTGTACCTGGGAGTGTTAGAGGTGTATCAGGGAGTGACAGAGGAGCAACCTAGGAGCATCAGAGGTGTACCTAGGAGTGTGAGAAGTGTACCTGGGAGTGTCTGGGGTGTACCTGGGAGTGTCAGGCGTGTACCTGGGAGTGTTGGGGTGTACCAGGAGAGTCAGTGGAGCACCTGGAGTGTCAAAGGTACCTGGGAGTGTCAGAGGTGTACCTTGGAGTGTCAGAGGTATATGGGAGCAGCCGGGTACCTGGGAGTGTCAGATGTGTACCAAGGAATGTCAGTGGAGTACCTGGGAGTGTCAGAAGGTACTTGGGAGGTCAGAGGTGTACCTGGGAGTGTCAGAGGTGTACCTGGGAGTGTCAGAGGTGTACCTGGGAGGCAGAGGTGTACCTGGAGTCTCAGAGGTGTACCTGGGAGAGCCGGAGGTGTACCTGGCAGTGTCGGAGGTGTACCTGGGAGTGGAGAAGTGTACCTGGGAATGTCGGAGGTGTTCCTGGGAGTGTCGCAGGTGTACCTGGCAGTGTCAGCGGTGTACCTGGGAGGTGGGAGGTGTACCACGGAATGTCAGGAGTACCTGGGAGTGTCAAAGGTGTACCTGGGAGTGTCCGAGTGCACCTGGGAGGTCAGAGGTGCACCTGGAAGTGTCAGAGGTACTTGGGAGCATGGAGGTGTACCTGGGAGTACTTGGGAGTGTAAGAAGTGTACCTGGGAGGTCGGAGGTACCTGGGAGAAGTCGGAGGTGTACCTGAGAGTGGTCAGAGGTGTGCTTGGGAGTGTGGGAGAGGTATTTGGGAGTGTCAGAGATGTACCTGGGAGTGTCAGAGGGGCACCTGGGAGTGTCAGAGGTGATACCTGGGAGTGTCAGAGGTGTACCTGGGAGTGCTCAAGCTGTACCTGGGAGAGTCGGAGGTGTACCTGGGAGGTGGAGAAGTGTACCTGGGAGTGTCGGAGGTACCTGGGAATGTCAGAGGCATTGGGAGTGTCAGAGGTATCTGGGAGTGTCATGGTGTACCTGGGAGTGTCTGAGGTGTACCTGGGAGTGTCAGACGTGTGCCAGGAGTGTCAAAGGTGCACTTGGAGTGTCAGAGGTGCACCTTGGAGTGTCTGAGGTGTACCTGGGAGTGTCTGAGGTACCTGGCTGTGTCTGAGGTGTACCTGGCATTGTCTGAGGTGTAACTGACAGTGTCATGGTACCTGGGAGTGTCACGGTGCACCTGGGAGTGTTAGGAGGTGTATCAGGAGTGACAGAGGAGCCTAAGGAGTGTCAGAGGTGTACTAGGCGAGTCAGAGGTGTACCTGGGAGTCAGAGGTGTACCTGGGGGTGTCAGAGGTGTACCTGGAATTTCAGAGGTGTACCTGTGAGTGTCAGAGATGTACCTGAGAGTGTCACAGGATTACCTGGGAGGGTCAGAGTTGTACTTGGGAGTGTGAGAGGTGTCCAGGGAGTATCGGAGGTTTACCTGGGAGTGTCGGAGTTGTACCTGGGAGGTCGGAGGTGTAACCAGGAGTGTGAGAAGTGTAAATGGGAGTGTCAGAGGTGTACCTGGGAATTTCAGAGGTGTACCTGGGAGTGTCAGAGATGTACCTGAGAGTGTCACAGAGTACCTGGGATTGTCAGAGGTGGCTGGCAGTGCCAGAGGTATATCTGGGAGTGTCGGACGTACCTGGGAGTGTCAGTGGTGTACCAGGAATGTCAGTAGAGCACCTGGGAGTGTCAGAGGTGTACCTGGGAGTGTCAGAGGTGTACCTGGGAGTGTCAGAGGTGTACCTGAGAGTGTCAGAGGTGTACCTTGGAGGCTGAGGTGTGCCTGGGAGTGTCAGAGGTTTACCTGGGAGTGTTAGGAGGTGTACCTGGGAGGTCAGTGTACTGGAGTGTCAAGGTGTACCTGGGAGGCAGGCACGGGAGTATCAGAGGTGTACCTGGGAGTGTCAGAGGTATACCAGTGAGTGTCGGAGGTACCTGGGAGTGTGAGAAGTGTACCTGGGAATGTCTGGGGTGTACCTGGGAGGTCAGAGGTGTACCTGAGAGTGTCGGAGGTGCACCTGGGAGTGTCAGAGGTGTACCTGGGAGTGTCGGAGGTGTACCTGGGAGTAAGAAGTGTACCCCGGAGGTCGGAGGTACCTGGGAATGTCAGATGTGTACTTGGGAGGCTGAGGTGTATCTGGGAGTGTCTGAGGTGTACCTGGGAGTGTCAGACGTGCCTAGGAGTGTCAGAGGTGCACTTGGGAGTGTCAGAGGTGCACCTTGCAGTGTGGGAGAGGTACCTGGCTGTGTCTGAGGTGTACCTGGCAGTGTCTGGAGGTGTAACTGAGAAAGTCAGCGGTGTACCTGGGAGTGTCAGCGGTGCACCTGGGAGCAGCAGAGGTATCAGGGAGTGACAGAGGAGTACCTAGGAGGTCAGAGGTGTACCTAGGAGTGTGAGAAGTGCCGGGAATGCCTGGGGTGTACCTGGGAGGTCAGGAGGTGCACTTGGAGGTCAGGGTGTGAAGTGTCGTGAGTACCCTGGAGTGTCAGAGGTACCTGAGTGTCAGAGGTACCTGGAGCACAGAGGTGTACCTGGGAGTGTCAAAGGTGTACCTGGGAGTGTCAGAGGTGTACCTGGGAGTATCAGAGGTGTACCTGGGAGTGTCAGAGGTGTACTCTGAGTGTCGGAGGTGTACCGGGGAGGCAGAGAAGGTACCTGGGAGTGTCTGGTGTACCTGGGAGAGCCAGAGGTGTACCTAGGAGTGTCGGAGGTGTACCTGGGAGTGTCAGAGGTGTACCTGGGAGTGTCGGAGGTACCTGGGAGTGTAAGAAGTGCACTGGAGGTCGGAGGTACCTGGGAATGTCAGATGTACTTGGGAGTGTCAGAGGTGTATCTGGGAGTGTCTGAGGTGTACCTGGGAGTGTCAGACGTGTGCCTAGGGAGTGTCAGAGGTGCACTTGGAGTGTGAGAGGCACCTTGCAGTGTCCGAGGTGTACCCGGGAGTGTCTGGAGGTGTACCTGGCAGTGTCTGAGGTGTACCTGGCAGTGTCCTGGAGGTGTAACTGGCAGTGTCTGAGCGGTGTACCTGGGAGTGTCTGGAGGTACCTGGGAGTGGAGGTACCTGGCAGTTCGGAGGTGTACCTGGGCATGTCAGAGGTGTACCTGAGAGTGTCAGAGGTGTACCTGGGAGTGTCAGAGGTGCACCTGGGAGTGTCAGAGGTGTATCAGGAGTGACAGAGGAGCACCAAGGAGTGTCAAGGTGTACCTGGGAGTCAGAGGTGTACCTGGGAGGTCAGGAGGTGTACCTGGGAGTGTCAGAGGTGACCTGGGAATTTCAGAGGTGTACTGGGAGTGTCAGAGATGTACCTGAGAGTGTCAGCAGGAGTACCTGGGAGTGTCAGGAGGTGTACTTGGGAGTGTGAGGTACCCAGGAGTATCGGAGGTTTACCTGGGAGTGTCGGAGCTGTACCTGGGAGAGCGGGAGGTGTAACTAGAGTGTGAGAAGTGTAAATGAGTGTTGCAGAGGTGTACCTGGAATTTCAGAGGTGTACCTGGGAGGTCAGAGATGTACCTGAGAGTGTCACAGGAGTACGGGATTGTCAGAGGTGTACCTGGCAGTGCCAGAGGTGTACCTGGGAGTGTCAGAGATGTACCTGGAGAAGTCAGAGAGATGTACCTGGGAGTGTCACAGGAGTACCTGGGAGTTTTAGAGGTGTACCTGGGAGTGTTGGGAGATGTACCTGGGAGTGTCACAGGAGTACCTGGGAGTCCCAAAGGTGTACCTGGGAGCACGGAGGTGTACCTGGGAATATCGGAGGTATACCTGGGAATATCGGAGTTGTACCTGGGAGTGTCAGGAGGTACCTGGGAGGCCGGAGGGGTGCCTGGGAGTGTCACAGGAGTACCTGGGATTGCTGGGGAGGTACCTGGCAGTGTCAGAGGTGTACCTGGGAGTGTCAGTGAGTACCTGTGAGCCAAGGTACCTGAGAATGTCAGAGGTGTACCTGGGAGTGTCAGGAGGTGTACCTGGGAGTATCGGACGTGCACCTGGGAGGCTGCAGAGGTACCAGGAATGTCAGGAGCACTTGGGAGTGTCAGAGGTGTACCTGGGAGTGTCAGAGGTGTGGCCTTATGTCAGAGGTGTACCTGGGAGTGTCAGAGGTGTACCTGGGAGTGTCAGAGGTGTGACTGGGAGTGTCAGAGGTGCGCTGGGAGTGTCAGAGGTGCACCTGAGAGTGTCTGAGGTGTACCTGGGAGTGTCTGAGGTGTACCTGGCAGTGTCAGAGGTGCACTTGGGAGTGTCAGAGGTGCACCTTGGAGTGTCTGAGGTACCTGGGAGTGTCTGAGGTGTACCTGGCAGTGTCAGCGGTGTACCTGGCAGTGTCTGGAGGTAACTGGCAGTGTCATGGTGCCTGGGAGTGTCAAGGTGCACCTGGGAGTGTTAGAGGTGCATCAGGGAGTGTCAGTGAGTACCTAGGAGTGTCAGAGGTGTACCTAGAGTGTGAGAAGTGGTACCTGGGAATGCCTGGGGTGTACCTGGGAGGTCAGAGGTGTACCTGGGAGTGTCAGGGGTACCAGGGAGTGTCAGTGGAGTACCTGGGAGGTCAGAGGTGTACCTGGGAGGTGTGAAGTGTACCTGGGAGAGTCAGAGGTGTACCTGGGAGGTCGGACGTACCTGGGAGGCTGGGGTGGTGTACCAGGGAATGTCAGCAGAGCACCTGGGAGTGTCAGAGAGGTGTACCTGGGAGTGTCAGAGGTGTGACTGGGAGCCAGAGGTGTACCGGGAGTGTCAGAGGTGTACCTGGGAGGTCGGAGGGTGCCTGGGAGTGTCACAGGAGTACCTGGGATTGTCAGAGGTACCTGGCAGTGTCAGAAATCCTGGGAGTGTCAGAGATGTACCTGGGAGTGTCAGTGAGTACCTGTGGAGTGTCAAAGGTGTACCTGAGAATGTCAGAGGTGTACCTGGGAGGTCAGAGGTGTACCTGGAGACGGACGCACCTGGGAGTGTCAGAGGTGTACCAGGGAATGTCATGAGTACTTGGGAGTGTCAGAGGTGTACCTGGGAGCATCAGAGGTGTACCTTGGAGTGTCAGAGGTGTACCTGAAGTGTCAGGAGGTGTACCTGGAGAAGTCAGGGAGAGGCACTTGGGAGTGTCAGAGGTGCACCTTGGAGGTGTACCTGGGAGGCTGAGGTGTACCTGGCAGTGTCAGTGGTGTACCTGGCAGTGTCTGAGGTGTAACTGGCAGTGTCAGAGGTGTGCCTGGGAGTGTTGGAGGTGCACTGGGAGCAAGAGGTGTATCAGGAGCTCAGTGGAGCACATAGGAGTGTCAGAGGTGTACGTGAGAGAGTGTGAGAAGGTACCTGGGAATGCCTGGTGTACCTGGGAGTGTCAGAGGTGTACCTGGGAGGTCAGTGGTGTACCAGGAGTCAAGGAGTACCTGGGAGTGTCAGAGGTGTACCTGGGAGTGTCAGAAGGTACCTGGGAGTGTCAGAGGTGTATCTGGGAGTGTCGGACGTGTACCTGGGAGTGTCAGTGGTTACCAGAGAATGTCAGTAGAGTACCTGGGAGTGTCAGAGGTGTACCTGGGAGTCAGAGGTGTACCTGGAGTGTCAGAGGTGTACCTGGGAGTGTCAGAGAGGTGTACCTTGGAGGCCGGAGGTGTGCCTGGGAGGTCAGAGGTGTACCTGGGAGTGTTAGAGGTATCCTGGGAGTGTCGGAGGTGTACCTGGGAGTGTGAGAAGGTACCTGGGAGTGTCAGGAGGTGCACTTGAGTGTCAGAGGTGCACCTTGCAGTGTTCGAGGTGTACCCTGGGAGTGTCTGGAGGTACCTGGCTGTGTCTTGAGGTGCACCTGGCAGTGTCTGGAGGTGTAACTGGCAGTGTCAAGGTGTACCTGGGAGTGTCTGAGGTGTACCTGGGAGTGTCTGAGGTGCACCTGGCTGTGTCTGAGGTGTACCTGGCATTGTCTGGAGGTGAACTGACAGTGTCATGGTACCTGGGAGAGCCAGCGGTGCACCTGGGAGTGCTAGAGGTATCAGGGAGTGACAGAGGAGTACCAAGGAGTGTCAAAGGTGTACCTGGGCGAGTCAGAGGTGTACCTGGGAGGTCAGAGGTGACCTGGGGTGTCAGAGGTACCTGGGAATTTCAGAGGTGTACCTAGAGTGCTAGAGATGTACCAAGAGTGTCACAGAGTACCTGGGAGGTTGGGAGGTGTACTTGGGAGTGAGAGGTGTACCTAGGAGCACGGGAGGTTACCTGGGAGTGTCGGAGTTGTACCTGGGAGGTCGGAGGTGACTAGGGAGTGTGAGAAGTGTAAATGGGAGGTCAGAGGTGTACCTGGGAATTTCAGAGGTGTAGCTGGGAGTGTCAGAGATGTACCTGAGAGTGTCACAGAGTACCTGGGATTGTCAGAGGTGTACCTGGCAGTGCCAGAGGTGTACCTGGGAGTGTCAGAGATGTACCTGGAGAAGTCAGAGATGTACCTGGGAGTGTCACAGGAGTACCTGGGAGTTTTAGAGGTACCTGGGAGTGTCAGAGATGTACCTGGAGTGTCCCAGGAGTACCTGGGGAGTCTCAAAGGTGTACCTGGGAGTATCGGAGGTACCTGGGAATATCGGAGGTATACCTGAATGGAGTTGTACCTGGGAGGCCAGAGGTGTACCTGGGAGTGTCTGGAGGGGTGCCTGGGAGTGTCACAGGAGTACCTGGGATTGTCAGAGGTGCACCTGGCAGTGTCAGAGGTGTACCTGGGAGTGTCAGTGGAGTACTCAGAGTGTCAAAGGTACCTGAGAATGTCAGAGGTGTACCTGGGAGTGTCAGAGGGTACCTGGGAGCACGGACGCACCTGGGAGTGTCAGAGGTACCAGGAATGTCAGTGGAGTACTTGGGAGTGTCAGAGGTGTACCTGGGAGTGTCAGAGGTGTACCTTGGAGGTCAGAGGTGTACCTGGAAGTGTCAGAGGTGTACCTGGGAGGTCAGAGGTGTGACTGGAGGTCAGAGGTGCACTTGGGAGTCCGAGAGGCACCTTGGAGTGTCTGAGGTGTACCTGGGAGTGTTCGAGGTGTACCTGGCAGTGTCAGAGGTGCACTTGGGAGTGTCAGAGGTGCACCTGGGAGTGTCTGAGGCACTGGGAGTGTCTGGAGGTGTACCTGGGAGTGTCAGAGGTGTACCTGGCAGTGTCTGAGGTGTAACTGGTGTCAGAGGTGTGCCTGGGAGGCTGAAGGTGCACCTGGGAGTGTCAGAGGTATGAGGGAGTGTCAGTGAGCACATAGAGTGTCAGAGGTGCACCCAGAGTGTGAGAAGCACTGGGAATGCCTGGGTGTACCTGGGAGTGTCAGAGGTGCACCGGGAGTGTCAGGGGTGTACCAGAGAGGTCAGTGGAGTACCTGGGAGTGTCAGAGGTGTACCTGGGAGTGTCGAAGTGGTACCTGGGAGTTTCAGAGGTACCTGGGAGTGTCGGAGGTGTACCTGGAGAAGTCAGTGGTGTACCAGGAATGTCAGCAGAGCACCTGGGAGGTCAGAGGTGTACCTGGGAGTGTCAGAGGTGTACCTGGGAGGCCAGAGGTGTACCTGGGAGTGTCAGAGGTGTACCTGGGAATTTCAGAGGTGTACCTGGGAGTGCCAGAGATGCCTGAGAGTGTCACAGGAGCACCTGGGAGTGTCAGAGGTGTACTTGGGAGTGTGGGAGAGGTACCAGGAGTATCGGAGGTTTACCTGGGAGTGTCGGAGTTGTACCTGGGAGAAGTCGGAGGTGTAACCAGGAGTGTGAGAAGTGTAATGGGAGTGTCAGAGGTGTACCTGGGAATTTCAGAGGTGTACCTGGGAGTGTCAGAGATGTACCTGAGAGTGTCACAGGAGTACCGGATTGTCAGAGGTGTGCCTGGCAGTGCCAGAGGTGTACCTGGGAGTGTCAGAGATGTACCTGGGAGGTCAGAGATGTACCTGGGAGTGTCACAGGAGTACCTGGGAGTTTTAGGAGGTACCTGGGAGGTCAGAGATGTACCTGGGAGGTCACAGGAGTACCTGGGAGTCTCAAAGGTGTACCTGGGAGCATCGGAGGTGTACTGGGAATATCGGAGGTATACTGGGAATATCGGAGTTGTACCTGGGAGGTCAGAGGTGTACCTGGGAGTGTCGGAGGGGTGCCTGGGAGGTCACAGGAACCTGGGATTGTCAGGGGTACCTGGCAGTGTCAGAGGTGTACCTGGGAGTGTCAGAGATGTACCTGGGAGTGTCAGGTGAGTACCAGGAGTGTCAAAGGTGTACCTGGAGAATGTCAGAGGTGTACCTGGGAGTGTCAGAGGTGTACCTGGGAGTATCGGACGCACCTGGGAGTGTCACAGAGGTCTCAGGAATGTCAGTGAGCACTTGGGAGTGTCAGAGGTGTACCTGGGAGTATCAGAGGTGTACCTTGGAGTGTCAGAGGTGTACCTGGAAGTGTCAGAGGTACCTGGAGTGTCAGAGGCACTCTGGGAGTGTCAGAGGTGCACCTGGAGGGTCGAGGTGTACCTGGGAGGTCTGAAGGTACCTGGCAGTGTCATGGTGTACCTGGCAGTGTCTGGAGGTGTAACTGGCAGTGTCAGCGGTGTGCCTGGGAGTGTTGGGCTGCACCTGGGAGGTTAGGAGGTGTATCAGGGAGTGTCAGGAGGCTAGGGAGGTCAGAGGTACGTGGGAGTGTGAGAAGTGTACCTGAATGCCTGGGTGTACCTGGGAGGTCAGAGGTGTACCTGGGAGGTTGTGGTGTACCAGGAGGTCAGGAGTACCTGGAGCACAGGAGGTACCTGGGAGTGTCAGAAGTGTACCTGGGAGGTCAGAGGTGTATCTGGGAGTGTCGGACGTACCTGGGAGGTCAGGTGGTACCAGAGAATGTCAGAGTACTGGGAGTGTCAGAGGTGTACCTGGGAGGTCAGAGGTGTACCTGGGATGTCAGAGGCCTGGGAGTGTCAGAGGTGTACCTTGGAGTGTCAGAGTGTGCCTGGGAGTGTCAGAGGTGTACCTGGGAGTGTTAGAGGTACCTGGGAGGTCAGAGGTGTACCTGGGAGGTCGGAGTGTACCTGGGAGTGTCAGAGGTGTACCTGGGAGTATCAGAGGTGTACCTGGGAGTGTCAGAGGTACTTGCGAGTGTCGGAGGTGCCCTGGAGTGAGAAGTGTACCTGGGAGGTTCGGGTGTACCTGGGAGGTCAGAGGTGTACCTGAGAGTGTCGGAGGTGTACCTGGGAGCGTCAGAGGTACCGGAGTGTCGGAGGTGTACCTGGGAGTAAGAAGTGTACCTCGGAGGTCGGAGGTGTACCTGGGAATGTCAGATGTGTACTTGGGAGTGTCAGAGGTGTATCTGGGAGTGTTCAGGTGTACCTGGGAGTGTCAGACGTGTGCTCAGGAGTGTCAGAGGTGCACCTGGGAGTGTCAGGCACCTGCAGTGTCTGAGGTGTACCTGCGAGTGTCTGGTGTACCTGGCTGTGTCTGAGGTGTACCTGGCAGCTGGAGGTGTAACTGGCAGTGTCAGCGGTGTACCTGGGAGTGTCAGGCGGTGCACCTGGGAGTGTTAGAGGTGTATCAGGAGTGACAGAGAGTACCTAGGAGTTCAGAGGTGTACCTGGGAGTGCAGAGGTGTACCTGGGAGGTCAGAGGTACCTGGGAGTGTCAGAGGTACCTGGGAATTTCAGAGGTGTACCTGGGAGTGTAGAGATGTACCTGAGAGTGTCACAGGTACCTGGGATTGTCAGAGGTGTACCTGGCAGTGTCAGAGGTGTACCTGGGAGCAAGCAGAGATGTACCTGGGAGGTCAGAGATGTAACTGGGAGTGCAGAGGTGACCTGGGAGTGTAGGAGGTGTACCTGGGAGTGAGAAGGTACCTGGGAGTGTCTGGGTGTACCTGGGAGTTTTAGAGGTACCTGGGAGGTCAGAGATGTACCTGGGAGTGTCACAGGAATACCTGGGAGTCTAAAAGGTGTACCTGGGAGTAATGGGAGGTACCTGGGAATATCTGAGGTACCTGGGAATATCGGAGGTGTACCAGGAATGGCAGGAGCACCAGGAGTGTCAATGGAGTACCTGGGAGTGTCAGAGGTGTACCTGGGAGTGTCAGAGGTGTACCTGGGAGTGTCAGAGGTGTATCTGGGAGTGTCGGACGTTTACCTGGGAGGTCAAGTGTACCAGGGAATGTCAGAGGTGTACCAGGGAGGTCAGAGGTACCTGGGAGTGTCGGAGGTGTACCTGGGAGTGTCTGGGGTGTAACTGGGAGTATCTGGGGTGTACCTGGGAGTGTCTGAGGTGACCTGGGAGTGTCAGAGGTGTACCTGGGAGTGTCAGCGGTGTACCTGGGAGTGTTAAAGGTGTATCAGGGAGTGACAGAGGAGCACCTAGGAGCATCAGAGGTGTACCCAGAGTGTGAGAGAAGTGTACCTGGGAGTGTCTGGGTGTACCTGGGAGGTAGAGGTGCACTTGGAGGTCAGAGGTACCTGGGAGGTAGGGGTGTACCTGGGAGTGTCTGGAGGTGTACCTGGTATCAGAGGTGTGCCTGGGAGTGTTGCACTTGAAGTGTCAGAGGTGCACCTTGGGAGGCCCTGAGGTGTACCTGGGAGTGTCTGAGGCGTACCTGGCAGTGTCTGAGGTGTACCTGGCAGTGCCAGGTGGCACTGGGAGTGTCACGGTGTACCTGGAGGCTTAGAGGTGTATCAGGAGGGACAGAGGAGCACCTAGGAGTATCAGAGGTGTTCCAGAGGTGAGAAGTGTAGCTGGGAGGTCTGGGTGTACCTGGGAGTGTCAGTGAGCAACCTGGGAGGTCAGAGGTGTACCTGGGAGTGCTGAGGTGTACCTGGGAGTGTCAGAGGTGTGACTGGGAGTGCGGACGTGCACTGGGAGGTCAGAGGTACCTGGGAATGTCAGGAGTACCTGGGAGTGTCAGAAGTGCACTTTGGAGTGTCAGAGGTGTACCTGGAGGTCAGAGGTGATGCAGAGTGTCAGGTACCTGGGAGGTCAGCGGTGTACCTGGGAGTGTGAGATGCGTACCACGGAATGTCAGTGAGTACCTGGGAGTGTCAAAGGTGCACCTGGAGTGTGGGAGAGGTGCCTGGGAGTATCAGAGGTGTACCTGGAAGTGTCAGAGGTGTACTTGGGAGAGTCAGAGGTACCTGGGAGGAGAAGTGTACCTGGGAGTGTCTGTACCTGGGAGTGTCTGGGGTGTACCTGGGAGTTTTAGAGGTGTACCTGAGTGTCAGAGATGTACCTGTGAGTGTCACAGGAGTACCTGGGAGTTCAAAAGGTGTACCTGGGAGCACGGAGGGTACCTGGGAATATCTGAGGTGTACCGGGAATATCGGAGGTACCAGGGAGGCAGGAGCACCAGGAGTGTCAATGGAGCCTGAGGCAGAGGTGTACCTGGGAGCAGTAGGGTACCTGGGAGTGTCAGAGATGTACCTGAGAGTGTCACAGGAGCACCTGGGATTGCCTGAGAGGCGTACCTGGCAGTGTCAGAGGTGTACCTGGGAGTGTCAGAGAAGTACCTGGGAGTGTCAGAGGTGTACCTGGGTGTGTAAGAAGTGCACCGGAGGTCGGAGGTGTACCTGGGAATGTCAGAGGTACTTGGGAGGTCAGAGGTGTACCGGAGTGTCTGAGGTGTACCTGGGAGGTCAGACGTGTGCCTAGAGTGTCAGAGGTGCACTTGGGAGTGTCAGAGGTGAACTTTGCAGTGTCTGAGGTACCTGAGTGTCTGAGGTGTACCGTGGCTGTGCTGTGCCTGGCAGTGTCTGGGAGGTGTAACTGCAGTGTCAGCGGTGTACCTGGGAGTGTGAAGGGTGCACCTGGAGTGTTAGAGGTATCAGGAGTGACAGAGGAGTACCTAGAGTGTCAGAGGTGTACCTGGGAGTGTCAGAGGTGTACCTGAGAGTGCACAGGAGTACCTGGGATTGTCAGAGGTGTACCTGGCAGTGTCAGAGGTGTACCTGGGAGTGTCAGAC
The DNA here is from genome assembly GCF_018991925.1 of Homarus americanus. NCBI lineage: Eukaryota > Metazoa > Arthropoda > Malacostraca > Decapoda > Nephropidae > Homarus > Homarus americanus. The sequence continues at coordinate 29,340 of NW_024747435.1, forward strand.
ATGTACTGGGAGTGTCAGAGATGTAACTGGGAGTGTCAGAGGTGTACCTGGGAGGTAGGAGGTGTACCTGGGAGTGTCTGGGGTGTACCTGGGAGTTTTAGAGGTACCTGGGAGTGTCAGAGATGTACCTGGGAGTGTCAAGGAGAATGCCTGGGAGTTCAAAAAGGTGTACCTGGGAGTATCGAGGTGTGACCTGGGAATATCTGAGGTGTACCTGGGAATATCGGAGGTGTACCAGGGAATGGCAGTGGAGCACCAGGGAGTGTCAATGGAGTACCTGGGAGTGTCAGAGGTGTACCTGGGAGTGTCAGAGGTACCTGGGAGTGTCAGAGGTGTATCTGGGAGTGTCGGACGTTACCTGGAGTGTCACAGGGTGTACCAGGAGGTCAGAGGTGTACCTGGGAGGGTCAGAGGTGTACCTGGGAGTGTCGGAGGTGTACCTGGGAGGTCTGGTGTACCTGGGAGTATCTGGGGTGTGCACCTGGGAGGTCTGAGGTGTGCACCTGGGAGGTCAGAGGGGCTCGGAGTGCCTGGGCAGTGGTGTACCTGGGAGTGTTAGTGTATCAGGGAGTGACAGAGATTACCCAGAGCATCAGGAGGTACCTAGGAGTGTGAGAAGTGTACCTGGGAGTGTCTGGTGTACCTGGAGGTCAGAGGTGTACTTGGGAGGTCAGAGGTGCACTTGGGAGTGTCAGAGGTGCACCTGGAGTGTCTGAGGTGTACCTGGGAGTGTCTGAGGTACCTGGCAGTGTCAGGTGTACCTGGCAGTGTCTGAGGTGTAACTGGCAGTGCTGAGCGGTGTGCCTGGGAGGTTGGGCGGTGCACCTGGGAGTGTTAGAGGTGTATCAGGGAGTGTCAGTGGAGTACATAGGAGGTCAGAGGTGCACGTAGGAGTGTGAGAGTGTACCTGGGAATGCTGGGGTGTACCTGGGAGGTCAGAGGTGTACCAGAGGTCAGGGGTGTACCAGGAGTGTCAGTGAGTACCTGGGAGTGTCAGAGGTACCTGGGAGTGTCAGAAGGTACCTGGGAGGTCAGGAGGTGTATCTGGGAGTGTCGGATGGCACCTGAGTGTCAGTGCTGTGGAATGTCAGTAGAGTACCTGGGGAGTGTCGAGGCCTGAGAAGTCAGAGGTGTACCTGGGAGTGTCAGAGGTACCTGGGAGTGTCAGAGGTGATACCTTGGAGTGTCAGAGGTATGCCTGGGAGTGTTAGAGGTGTACCTGGGAGGCAGAGGGTGTACCTGGGAGGTCAGAGGTGACCTGGAGTGTCAAGGTGTACCTGGGAGTATCGAGGTGTACCTGGGAGTATCAGAGGCACCTGGGAGTCAGAGGTGCACTTGCGAGTGTCGGAGGTGCACTGGGAGGTGAGAGTGTTCTGGGAGTGTCTGTACCTGGGAGTGTCAGAGGTGTGCCTGTGAGTGTCGGAGGTGTACCTGGGAGTGTCAGAGGTGTACCTGGGAGTGTCGGAGGTGTACCTGGGAGGTAAGAAGTGTACCTCGGAGGTCGGAGGTGTACCTGGGAATGTCAGATGTGTGCTGGGGTGTCAGAGGTGTCTGGGAGTGTCTGAGAGGTGTGCCTGGGGTGTCAGACGTGTGCCTAGGGTGTCAGAGGTGCACTTGGGTGTCAGAGGTGCACCTTGCAGTGTCTGGTGTGCCTGCGAGTGTCTGGGGTGTGCCTGGCTTGTGCTGAGGTGTACCTGGCAGTGTCTGAGGTGTAACTGGCAGTGTCAGCGGTATGCCTGGGAGTGTCAGCAGTGCCTGGGGAGTGTTAGAGGTGTATCAGGGGGTGACAGAGGTACCTAGGAGTGTCAGAGGTGTGCCTGGGAGTGTCAGAGGTGTACCTGGGGAGTGTCAGGGTGTGCCTGGGAGTGTCAGAGGTGTACCTGGGAATTTCAGAGTGTGCCTGAAGTGTCAGAGATGTGCCTGAGAGTGTCTCAGGGTATGGGTTGTCAAGGTGTGCCTGGCAGTGTCAGAGGTGTGCCTGGGAGTGTCAGAGATGTACCTGGGAGTGTCAGAGATGTAACTGGGAGTGTCGAGGTGTACCTGGGAATGTAGAGGTGTGGGGTGAGGTGTGCAGGGGTGTCTGGGGTGTGCCTGGGGTTTGAGGTGTGCTGAAGTTCAGAGATGTACCTTGGAGTGTCACAGAGATACTGCAGAGTCTAAAAGGTGTGCCTGGGAGTATCAGGAGGTGTGCCTGGGAATATCTGAGGTGTGCCTGGGAATATCGGAGGTGTACCAGGGAATGTGGGCACCAGGGAGTGTCAATGGGTGCCTGGGAGTGTCAGAGGTGTGCCTGGGAGTGTCAGAGGTGTACCTGGGAGTGTCAGAGGTGTATCTGGGAGTGTCGGACGTTTACCGGGAGTGTCATATGTGTGCCAGGAATGTCAGAGGTGTGCCAGGGAGTGTCAGAGGTGTGCCGAGTGTCGGAGGTGTGGCCAGAGTGTCTGAGGTGTGCCTGGGGAGTATCTGGGGTGTACCTGGGAGTGTCTGGGGTGTACCTGGGGTGTCAGAGGTGTGCCTGGGAGTGTCACGGTGTACCTGGGAGTGTTAAGGTGTATCAGGGAGTGACAGAGAGTACCTAGGAGTATCAGAGGTGTACCTAGGAGTGTGAAGTGTGCCTGGGGTGTCTGGGGTGTACCTGGGAGTGTCAGAGGTGTGCTTGGAGTGTCAGGGTGTGCCTGGAGTGTCAGCGGTGTGCCTGGAGTGTCTGGGGTGTGCCTGGGGTATCAGAGGTGTGCCTGGGGTGTCAGGAGGTGCACTTGGAGTGTCAGGGTGCACCTTGGAGTGTCTGAGGTGTGCCTGGGGTGTCTGAGGTGTGCCTGGCAGTGTCTGGGGCGTGCCTGGCAGTGTCTGGGGTGTGCCTGGCAGTGTCAGCGGTGTGCCTGGGGGTGTCAGCGGTGTGCCTGGGGAGTGTTAGAGGTGTATCAGGGAGGGACAGAGGGAGTGCCTGGGAGTATCAGAGGTGTTCCTAGGAGTGTGAGAAGTGTAGCTGGGGAGTGTCTGGGGTGTGCCTGGGGAGTGTCAGGGGTGTGCCTGGGGTGTCAGGGGTGTGCAGGGAGTGTCAGTGGAGTGCCTGGGGAGTGTCAGGTGTGCCTGGGGAGTGTCAGAGGTGTACACGGAGTGTCAGGGTGTATCTTGGAGTGTCGGACGTGTGCCTGGGAGTGTCAGAGGTGTGCCAAGGAATGTCAGTGGAGCACCTGGGAGTGTCAGAAGTGTGCACGGGTGTCAGAGGTGTGCCTGGGGTGTCAGAGGTGTACCTAGGAGTGTCAGAGGTGTGCCTGGGGTGTCAGCGGTGTGCCTGGGAGTGTGAGATGCGTGCCACGGAATGTCAGTGGTGCCTGGGGAGTGTCAAAGGTGCCTGGGGAGTGTCAGGGTGTGCCTGGGGTATCAGAGGTGTGCCTGGAAGTGTCAGAGGTGTGCTTGGGGAGTGTCGGAGGTGTGCCTGGGGTGAGAAGTGTGCTGGGGTGTCTGGGGTGTGCCTGGAGTGTCTGGTGTGCCTGGGGTTTGAGGTGTGCCTGGGGTGTCAGAGATGTGTGTGAGAGTGTCAGGGGTGCCTGGGAGTCTAAAAGGTGTACCTGGGGAGTATCGGAGGTGCCTGGGGAATGTCAGAGGTGTGCCTGGGAATATCGGAGGTGTGCCAGGGAATGGCAGTGGAGCACTGGGGAGTGTCAATGGAGTGCCTGGAAGTGTCAGAGGTGTGTGCCTGGGGTGTCAGAGGTGTACCTGGGAGTGTCAGAGGTGTATCTGGGAGTGTCAGGGTGTGCCTGGGGTGTCAGGGTGTACCTGGGAGTGTCAGGGTGGCGCAGGGAGTCAGGGTGTGCCTGGGGTGTCTGGAGGTGTGCCTGGGGAGTGTCTGGGGTGTGCCTGGAGTGTCTGGGGTGTGCAAGAGTGTGTGGAGGTGTGCCTGGGGTGTCAGAGGCCTGGGGTGTCAGCAGTGTGCCTGGGAGTGTTAAAGGTGTATCAGGGAGTGACAGAGGGTGCCTAGGATTATCAGAGGTGTGCCTAGGAGTGTGAGAAGTGTGCCTGGGAGTGTCTGGGGTGTGCCAGGAGTGTCAGGGGTGTGCTTGGGAGTGTCAGAGGTGTGCCTGGGAGTGTCAGCGGTGTGCCTGGGAGTGTCTGGGGTGTGCCTGGGGAGTGTCAGGGTGTGCCTGTGAGTGTCAGAGGTGCGCAGTGTCAGGGTGCGCAGCAGGTGTCTGAGGTGTGCCTGGGAGTGTCTGAGTGTGCCTGGCAGTGTCTGGGGAGCGTGCCTGGCAGTGTCTGAGGTGTGCCTGGCAGTGTCAGCGGTGTGCCTGGGAGTGTCAGCAGTGCCTGGGAGTTCTAGAGGTGTATCAGGGGAGACAGAGGTACCTGGGGTGTCAGAGGTGTTCTAGAGGTGTGAAGATGTGGCTGGGAGTGTTCTGGGGTGTACTGGGGAGTGTCAGGGGTGTGCCTGGGGTGTCAGGGTGTGCCAGGGAGTGTCAGAGAGTGGGTACCTGGGAGTGTCAGAGGTGTGCCTGGGAGTGTCAGAGGTGTGCCTGGGAGTGTCAGAGGTGTCTGGGAGTGTCGGACGGTGTGCCTAGGGTGTCAGAGGTGTGCCTGGGGAGTGTCAGCGGTGTGCAAGTGTGAGATGCGTACCACAGAATGTCAGTGGAGTGCCTGGCAGTGTCAAAGGTGCACCTGGGGAGTGTCAGAGGTGCCTGGGGTATCAGAGGTGGCCTGGAAGTGTCAGAGGTGTGCTTGGGAGTGTCGGAGGTGTGCCTGGGAGTGTCAAGGTGTGCCACGGAATGTCAAGAGTGTGCCTGGGAGTGTCAGAGGTGTGCCTAGGGTGGGGTGCCTGGAGTGTCAGGTGTGCCTGGGGTGTTGATTGTCCTGGAGTGGGCGGAGTGTCAGAGGGTGTGCCTGGGAGTGTCCAGAGTGCACTTGGGAGTGTCAGGGGTGCAGTGTCTGGTGTGCCTGGGGAGTGTCTGGTGTGCCTGGCTGTGTCTGGGTGTACCTGGGTTGTCTGAGTGTAACTGACAGTGTCAGCAGTGTACCTGGGAGTGTCAGCGGTGCACCTGGGAGTGTTAAGTGTTCCTAGGGGTGTCAGAGGTGTCTGGGAGTGTCGGGCGTGTGCCTGGGAGTGTCAGAGGTGTGCACGGAATGTCAGGGTGTGCCTGGGTGTGGAGGTGTGCCTGGGGTGTCAGAGGTGTGCCTGGAGTGGGGTGTGCCTGGGTGTTGAAGATTTGCCTGCGAGGTGGGAGGCGGACCCGAGTGTCAGAGGTGTGCCTGGGAATAACAGAGGTGCCTGCAGAATTGGAGGTGTGCCTGGGAGATGTGGGGTGTGCCAGGGGTGTCAGTGGGTGCCTGTGAGTGTCAAGGTGTGCCTGGGGAATGTCAGAGGTGTGCCTGGGGAGTGTCAGAGGTGTGCCTGGGGTGTGAGATGCGTGCAGGAGATGTCAGTGGAGTGCCTGGGATTGTCAAAGGTGCACCTGGGAGTGTCAGGGTGTGCAGGTATCAGGAGGTGTGCCTGGAAGTGTCAGAGGTGTGCCTGGGGTGTCGGAGGTGTGCCTGGGGAGTGTGGGGGTGTGCCTGGGAGTGTCTGGGGTGCCTGGGAGTGTCAGGGTGTGCCTGGGGAGTGTGAAGTGTGCCTGAGGTGTCAGGTGTGCCTGGGAGTGTCGGAGGTGTGCAGCAGGTGTCAGAGGTGTGCCTGGGAGTGTGGAGGTGTGCCTGGGGTTTCAGGGTGTGCCCAGGAGTGTCGGACGTGTGCCTGCTGGGGTGTCAGTGGTGTGCCTGGGAATGTCAGTGGGTGTACTGGGGAGTGTCAGGGTGTGCCTGGGGTGTCAGGGTGTGCCTGGGAGTGTCAGAGGTGTGCCAGGGGAGTGTCAGTGGAGTGCCTGGGAGTGTCAGGGGTGTGCCTGGGAGTGTCAGAAGTGTGCCTGGGGTTCAGAGGTGTGCCTGGGGTGTGGACGTGTGCACCAGGGTGTCAGTGGTGCAGGGGATGTCAGTAGAGTGCCTGGGAGTGTCAGAGGTGTGCCTGGGGTGTCAGAGGTGTGCCTGGGGTGTCAGAGGTGTGCCTGGGGGTGTCAGAGGTGTGCCTGGGAATTTCAGGGGTGTGGGGAGTGTCAGAGATGTTGCAGAGTGTCACAGGTGTGCCTGGGAGTGTCAGGGTGTGCTTGGGGGTGTGAGAGGTGTGCCTGGGGTATCGGGTTTGCCTGGGAGTGTCAGAGTTGTGCCTGAGTGTCGGAGGTGTAACTAGGAGTGTGAGAAGTGTAAATGGAGTGTCAGAGGTGTGCCTGGGAATTTCAGAGGTGTACCTGGGGTGTCAGAGATGTGCCTGAGGTGTCAGAGGTGCCTGGGATTGTCAGAGGTGTGCCTGGCAGTGCCAGAGGTGTGCCTGGGGAGTGTCAGAGATGGTGCCTAAGTGTGAGATGTGCAGTGTCACAGAACAGGAGTTTTGGGGTGTGCAAGGTGTCAGAGATGTGCCTGGGAGTGTCACAGGAGTGCCTGGGAGTCTCAAGGTGTGCCTGGGAGTATCAGGTGTACAGGAATATCAGGTATACCTGGGAATATCAGGAGTTGTGCCTGGGAGTGTCAGAGGTGTGCCTGGGGAGTGTCGGAGTGTGCCTGGGAGTGTCACAGGATTACCTGGGATTGTCAGAGGTGTGCCTGGCAGTGTGGTGTGCCTGGGAGTGTCAGAGATGTGCCTCGGAGTGTCAGTGGAGTACCTGGAGGTGTCAGGTGTGCCTGAGAATGTCAGAGGTGTGCCTGGGAGTGTCAGAGGTGTGCCTGGGAGTGTCGGACGTGCCTGGGAGTGTCAGAGGTGTACCAGGGAATGTCAGTGGAGTGCGGTGTCAGAGGTGTGCCTGGGAGTGTCAGGGTGTGCCTTGGGTGTCAGAGGTGTGCCTGGAAGTGTCAGGGTGTGCCTGGGGTGTCAGAGGTGTGCCCTGGGAGTGTCAGAGGTGCACCTTGGGTGTCTGGTGTGCCTGGGGTGTCTGAGGTGTGCCTTGGCAGTGTCAGCGGTGTACCTGGCAGTGTCTGGTGTGACTGGCAGTGTCAGCGGTGTGCCTGGGAGTGTCGCGGTGCACCTGGGGTGTTGAGGTGTATCAGGGGTGTCAGTGGAGTGCATAGGAGTGTCAGGGTGTTCTGTGGAGTGTGAGGAGTGTGCCTGGAGATGCCAGGGGTGTGCCTGGGGTGTCAGAGGTGTCCTGGGGTGTCAGAGGTGTGCCAGGGGTGTCAGTGGGTGCCTGGGGTGTCAGGTGTGCCTGGGGTGTCAGAGTGTGCCTGGGTGTCAGAGTGTATCTGGGGATTGTCGGACGTGTGCCGGGAGTGTCAGTGGTGTGCCAGAGAATGTCAGTGAGAGTGCCTGGGAGGTGTCAGAGGTGTGGGGTGTCAGAGGTGTACCTGGGGTGTCAGAGGTGTGCCTGGGGAGTGTCAGAGGTGTGCCTGGGATTGTCAGAGTGTTGAGTGTCAGGGTGTGCCTGGAGTGTCAGGGGTGCCTGGGAGTGTCAGAGGTGTGCCTGGGGAGTGTCGGAGGTGTGCCTGGGAGTATCGGAGGTACCTGGGAGTGTCAGGAGTTGTACCTGGGAGTGTCAGGGTGTACCTGGGGGTGTCGGAGGTGCCTGGGGAGTGTACTGGGGAGTACCTGGGATTGTCAGGGGTGTGCCTGGCAGTGTCAGAGGTGTGCCTGGGGTGTCAGAGATGTGCCTGGGGAGTGTCAGTGTGCCTGTGAGTGTCAAGGTGTACCTGGGAATGTCAGAGGTGTGCCTGGGAGTGTCAGAGGTGTGCCTGGGTATCGGACGTGCCTGGGGGTCAGAGGTGTACCAGGGATGTCAGTGGAGTGCTTGGGGTGTCAGAGGTGTGCTCTGGGAGTGTCAGAGGTGTGCCTTGGAGTGTCAGGGTGTGCCTGGAGGTGTCAGAGGTGTGCCTGGGAGTGTCAGAGGTGCACTTGGGGTGTCAGAGGTGCACCTTGGGTGTCTGGTGTGCCTGGGGTGTCCAGGGTGTGCCTGGCAGTGTCAGTGTGGTGGCAGTGTCTGAGGTGTAACTGGCAGTGTCAGCGGTGTGCTGGGGTGTCAGCGGTGCACCTGGGGAGTGTTAGAGGTGTATCAGGGAGTGTCAGTGCATAGAAGTGTCAGGGTGTGCCTGGGAGTTTGAGAAGTGTCCGGGAATGCCTGGGGTGTGTCCTGGGAGTGTCAGAGGTGTGCAAGTGTCAGTGGTGTGTGCAGGGTGTCAGTGGATACCTAGGAGTGTCAGAGGTGTGCCTGGGGTGTCAGAAGTGCCTGGGAGTGTCAGAGGTGTATCTGGGGTGTCGGACGTGTACCTGGGAGTGTCAGTGGTGTACCAGAGAATGTCAGTAGAGTACCCTGGGGTGTCAGAGGTGTGCCTGGGGAGTGTCAGAGGTGTGCCTGGGAGTGTCAGAGGTGTGCCTGGGGTGTCAGGGTGTGCCTTGGGTGTGGAGGTGTGCCTGGGGTGTCAGAGGGTGTGCCTGGGGAGTGTTAGAGGTGTGCCTGGGGGTGTCGGAGGTGTGCCTGGAGTGTGGAGGTGTGCCTGGGGTGTCAGAGGTGCCTGGGGTGTCAGGTGCACCTTGCGGTGTCTGTGAGGTGTGCCTGGAGTGTCTGGGGTGTGCCTGGCAGTGTCTGGTGTGCCTGGCAGTGTCTGAGTGTGGCAGTGTCAGCGGTGTGCCTGGGGTGTCTGAGGTGTGCCTGGGGTGTCTGGGGTGTGCCTGGCTGTGTCTGGGGTGTGCCTGGGTTGTCAGGGGTGTGACTGACAGTGTCAGCGGTGTGCCTGGGGTGTCAGCGGTGCACCTGGGGTGTTAGGAGGTGTGTATCAGGGGAGTGACAGGGGTACAGGGGAGTGTCAAGGTGTGCCTGGGCGTGTCAGAGGTGTGCCTGGGAGTGTCAGGGGTGTGCCTGGGGTGTCAGGGTGTACCTGGGAATTTCAGAGTGTGCCTGGGGTGTCAGAGATGTGCCTAAGAGTGTCAGGAGTGCCTGGGGAGTGTCAGGGTGTGCTTGGGGAGTGTCAGAGGTGTGCCTAGGGTATCGGAGGTTTGCCTGGGGAGTGTCGGGTTGTGCCTTGGGAGTGTCGGAGGTGTGGCTAGGGGTGTCAGGGAGTGAACTGGGATGTCAGAGGTGTGCCTGGGGTTTCAGAGGTGTGCCTGGGGTGTCAGAGTGTGCCTGAAGTGTCACGGGTGCCTGGGAGTGTCAGGGGTGTACTGGCAGTGCCAGGGGTGTACCTGGGAGTGTCAGGGAGTGTACTGGAGTGTCAGAGATGTTCCTGGGAGTGTCGCAGGGTACCTGGGGTTTTAGGGGTGTGCCTGGGAGTGTCAGAGATGTACCTGGGAGTGTCACAGGGTACCTGGGGTGTCAAAGGTGTGCCGGGAGTATCGGAGGTGTGCCTGGGAATATCGGAGGTATGCCTGGGAATATCGAGTTGTACCTGGGAGTGTCAAGGTGTGCCTGGGGAGTGTCGGAGGTGTGCCTGGGGAGTGTCACAGGTGTACCTGGATTGTCAGGGTGTACTGGCAGTGTCAGAGGTGTGCCTGGGAGTGTCAGTGGAGTACCTGTGAGTGTCAAGGTGTGCCTAGGAATGTCAGAGGTGTGCCTGGGGTGTCAGGGTGTGCCTGGGAGTGTCAGTGTACCTGGGAGTGTCAGAGGTGTGCCAGGGAGTGTCAGTGGTGTACTTGGGAGTGTCAGAGGTGTGGGAGTGTCAGAGGTGTGCCTTGGAGTGTCAGAGGTGTGTGCCTGGAAGTGTCAGGAGTGTGCCTGGGAGTGTCAGAGGTGTGTGACTGGGGAGTGTCAGTGTGCCAGGAGTGTCAGAGGTGCGCAGCAGGTGTCTGAGGTGTGCCTGGGGAGTGTCAGGGGTGTGCCTGGGAGTGTCAGAGGTGCTTGGGGTGTCAGGGTGCGCAGAGGTGTCTGGGGTGTGCCTGGGTGTCTGGTGTGCCTGGCAGTGTCAGAGGTGTGCCTGGCAGTGTCTGAGGTGTACCTGGCAGTGTCAGAGGTGTGCCTGGGAGTGTCAGCGGTGCACCTGTGGGAGTGTGGGGTGTGTGGGGGTGTCAGTGGGTACATGGGGTGTCAGAGGTGTGCCTGGGGTGTGAAGTGTGCCTGGGAGTGTCTGGGGTGTGCCTGGGGTGTCGAGGTGTGCCTGGGGAGTGTCAGGGGTGTACCAGAGTGTCAGTGGGTACCTGGGGAGTGTCAGAGGTGTGCCTGGGAGTGTCAGAGGTGTGCCTGGGGTGTCAGGGGTGTGCCTGGGGGTGTCAGAGGTGTGCCTGGGGATTTCAGAGGGTGTGCCTGGGAGTGTCAGAGATGTGCCTGAGGTGTCACAGGGGTGCCTGGGGAGTGTCAGGTGTGCTTGGGGTGTGGGGTGTGCCTGGGGTGTCAGGGGTTTACCTGGGAGTGTCAGGTTGTGCCTGGGGTGTCGGAGGTGTGACTTAGGAGTGTGAAGTGTAAATGGGGAGTGTCAGAGGTGTACCTGGGAATTTCAGAGGTGTGCCTGGGAGTGTCAGGTGTGCCTGAGGTGTCACAGGAGTGCCTGGGTTGTCAGAGGTGTGCCTGGCAGTGTCAGAGGGTGTGCCTGGGGAGTGTGAGATGTGCCTGGGGAGTGTCAGAGATGTGCCTGGGAGTGTCAGGGGAGTGCCTGGGGTTTTGGGGTGTGCAGGGAGTGTCAGAGATGTGCACCAGAGTGTCACAGGAGTTCCGGGAGTCTCAAGGTGTGCCTGGGGTATCGGAGGTGTGCCTGGGAATATCAGGTATACCTGGGAATATCAGGTTGTACCTGGGAGTGTCAGAGGTGTGCCTGGGAGTGTCGGAGGTGTGCCTGGGAGTGTCACAGGAGTACTTGGGATTGTCAGAGGTGTACCTGGCAGTGTCAGAGGTGTACCTGGGAGTGTCAGAGATGTGCCTGGGGAGTGTCAGTGGAGTACCTGTGAGTGTCAAGGTGTGCCTGAGGAATGTCAGGGGTGTGCCTGGGGTGTCAGAGGTGTGCCTGGGGTGTCGGACGTGCACCTGGGAGTGTCAGAGGTGTACCAGGGGTCAGCAGTGTACCTGGCAGTGTCTGAGGGTGTGACTGGCAGTGTCAGCGGTGTGCCTGGGGTGTCAGCGGTGCACCTGGGGAGTGTGGGGTGTATCAGGGGTGTCAGTGGAGTGCATAGGGTGTCAGAGGTGTGCGTGGGAGTGTGAGAAGTGTGCCTGGAATGCCTGGGGTGTGCCTGGGGTGTCAGAGGTGTGCCTGGGAGTGTCAGTGGTGGCACCAGGAGTGTCCAGTGGAGTGCCTGGGGAGTGTCAGAGGTGTGCCTGGGGTGTCAGAAGTGTGCCTGGGAATTGTCAGAGGTGTATCTGGGGTGTCAGGCGTGTGCACCAAGTGTCAGTGGTGTGCCAGAGAATGTCAGTAGAGTGCCTGGGGTGTCAGGGGGGTGTGCCTGGGGTGTCAGGGGTGTGCCTGGGAGTGTCAGAGGTGTGCCTGGGGTGTCAGAGGGTGTGCCTTGGAGTGTCAGGGGTGTGCCTGGGGTGTCAGAGGAGGTGTGCCTGGGGAGTGTTAGAGGTGTGCCTGGGGAGTGTCAGAGGGTGTGCCTGGGAGTGTCAAGGTGTGTGCCTGGGGGTGTCAGAGGTGTGCCTGGGGTATCAGAGGTGTGCCTGGGAGTGTCAGAGGTGTGCTTGCAGTGTCGGAGGTGTGTGGGTGTGAAGTGTGTCTGGGGTGTCTGGGGTGTGCCTGGGGTGTCAGAGGTGGCGCACCAAGGAGTGGCCGGGAATGTGCACCAGGGTGTCAGAGGTGTGCCTCAGGAGTGTCGGAGGTGTGCAGGTGTAAGAAGTGTACCTCAGGTCGGAGGGCTGTGCCTGGGAATGTCCAGATGTGTGCTTGGGAGTGTCAGAGGGTGTATCTGGGAGTGTCTGGGGTGTGCCTGGGGAGTGTCAGACGTGTGCCTGGGAGTATCAGAGGTGCACTTGGGAGTGTCAGAGGTGCTTGCTTGCAGTGTCTGAGGTGTGCCTGCAGTGTCTGGGGTGTGCCTGTTTGTGTCTGGGGTGTGCCTGGCAGTGTCTGGGGTGTGACTGGCAGTGTCAGCGGTGTGCCTGGGAGTGTCAGCGGTGCACCTGTGGGAGTGTTGGGGTGTATCAGGGGTGACAGAGGGTGCCTGGGGAGTGTCCAGAGGTGTGCCTGGGAGTGTCAGAGGTGTGCCTAGGTGTCAGGAGGTGTGCCTGGGGTGTCAGAGGTGTGCACAGGATTTCAGAGGTGTGCCTGGGGTGTCAGAGATGTGCCTGAGGTGTCACAGGGTGCCTGGGATTGTCAGGGTGTGCCTGGCGGTGTCAGAGGTGCACCTGGGGAGTGTCAGAGATGTGCACCAGGAGTGTCAGAGATGTAACTGGGGAGTGTCAGAGAGGTGTACCTGGGGTGGCAGGAGGTGTGCCTGGGGAGTGAGAAGTGTGCCTGGGGAGTGTCTGGGGTGTGCCTGGGGTTTGAGGTGTGCCTGGAGTGTCAGAGATGTACCTGGGGAGTGTCTGGGAATGCCTGGGAGTCTAAAAAGGTGTGCCTGGGGAGTATCGGAGGTGTGCCTGGGAATATCTGGGGTGTGCCTGGGGAATGTCGGAGGTGTGCCAGGGAATGGCAGTGGAGCACCAGGGGTGTCCAATGGGTGCCTGGGGTGTCCAGAGGTGTGCCTGGGAGTGTCAGAGGTGTGCCTGGGAGTGTCAGAGGGTGTATCTGGGAGTGTCGGACGTTTGCCTGGGGTGTCATAGGTGTACCAGGGAGGTCAGAGGAGGTGTACCTGGGAGGGAGTCAGAGGTGTACCTGGGGAGTGTCGGAGGTGTACCAGGGGTGTCTGGGGTGTGCCTGGGAGTATCTGGGGTGTACCTGGGGAGTGTCTGAGGGCTGTACCTGGGGTTCAGAGGTGTGCCTGGGGTGTCAGCAGTGTGCCTGGGGTGTTAAGGTGTATCAG
>NW_024747436.1:0-9537 GCF_018991925.1 Homarus americanus
AGAATTGATTGATATGTCTGTCTGCCTGTCTGCCTGTCTGTCTGTCTGTCTGTCTGTCTGTCTGTCTGTCTGTCTGTCTGGGGAACTATCTCGCCACCAGCCAAACTCTAAATTATTTCTTCATCTCCAACTACAGTAATTTTCTTTTTGCCTTTTGTACATTTTGCAAAAAAGTGAACAAAATCGCTAAAGAAAAAGACTTATCGTGGAAGGAAGGAGTCTGATGGCCAAGAGATGCAAATGATCATTGATTCCGGTGCAGACTGAGTTGAATTGCTTTGTTCGATAAATCTCTTCAATAGTTAGGAAAAATTTTTTAAAAATTCAATGTTGAAAAGATGGATTAACCTGACGGCACCAACTCTCTCTCTCTCATACCTCTCCCTTCCTTTACCCCACCCCTTCCCTCCCATTGTCCTACCATTCCTCCCCTGTTGGCCCTCCTATTAGAGAAAGAAAACAATATATATTTTTTTGGAAGGGTAACTGTCATAAGAAGTTGTGTTCCTTGTTGATGTGTGTGTGTGTGTGTGGGATGCAGAGAGCAGGAAAGAAGTGAAAGGAAAAGTACGGTTGGAGGGGAAGGAAGAGGTAAAGTGTTAAGAGTGAGACGTGTGGAATAATTGAGAGAGAGAGAGAGAGAGAGAGAGAGAGAGAGAGAGAGAGAGAGAGAGAGAGAGAGAGAGAGAGAGACTAAACACACAAAAAAAGAAATGAAAACAAAATAATAAATAAATAAATTGTCATAGTCGAAGGTGCAGTCATCGATATAAAGTACTCGGTCTACTAATTCTGAACAATTGACAGAAAAATACGAGACAAATAAGCCGACAAATTGAGCCATTAAAGGTCTCTCATGAACTTCTGCCGCTACAGTAGGAATAAACACTAGTAATTGATATACTGGTAAAATAAAAACCCCACACACAGACCACCGAACTAAAAGCTTCCGGCGATAAATAAATTAATATATCAGGTAATTAGATAAAATTTCGATAAAGTGATAATTTATATACATTTTTATATATTTTTTTTTAAATTTAAACTTGACTGTAAATAAGAACTATCATATAAATAATCACACTGTAAAATATAAATAAATAACATAATTATTAACTTAATGTTTTTTAACTTTGCCCTAAACTTTACAAGGGAACTTTATCGGGTACAACTGGACGGTCTCCTACGCTACATGACTCTGAACACACGAGAGAACTAAACACAGAACTCACGATTCTTCTTCATATGTGTATTGTGTTTTATATATTCATTTATTGTCTTATTCTCTCTATGTTCAAAATATTCACTGGGGGTAAAAATAACAGCACGGATACAACACACTAATAACTAATCCTATTTTTTTTTAACACGAAAGAACCATCATGGCCGGCACTGTATACTAAAAAATCACCCACTTTCCCCAGATGCAAAGTTAGGTACCAATTCACAGATGGGTGAACTGGGAATCCACTAAGTGCAAGCCAATAATCCTAGGAATATGAAGCGAGAATTGTATCTACTCAGCCACAGCACACCTCTGGTCGGCAATAATCCGCTAAAAAAAGTCTTTTATCTTTCCATAGAGGGAACATAATGATGTACAACTCGTGTCAAACGCTGCATTAGGTTACGTCGTATAGTTTAGTACAGTAAAAAAAAAAAAAACCTTGAACAGAGGAGCGACGGTCAGCTGAAAGTGAACCAAGTCGATGTGCCATTGTAGTTTGATGTCCACCCTCACTACGCACGACCAGAATCTACATAATACTCAATAAACAACGACTAGACACGAGGCCTGTTAGAGGGGTTATTCTTTACTCTTAAATCTATCAAAAGCTCGGGATTAGCGTTACGACAATCCTCCCAAATCCTTGTTACTAAAACATTTCTCGGCGAGGATTATCAAAGAACAAATCCTAGCATCGTGTTTTTCCTCGTACCTGGGGGAAAGGACATGTAAAGATTCAGTAGTCTCAGTGAAATGTCGACCTCATGTTCAAATCGTTCCTCTACTTAGGGGTTCTTGTAGTTATCTTTTGCAGGAAGATTAAGCTTATTATCTGTAAGTTCTTCTTTCCAAAATATATATTATACCATTGTAGAGAGTAGTGTCAGTGATGATGCAACAGTGGCCTAACAAAAGCACCCTACAGACAAGCCAAGGAACAGACCAAAACAATAGTGCCAGTAGTAATGTAACAACAATGGTCTAACAAAAGCACCCTACAGACAAGCCACGGAACAGACCAAAACAGTAATGCCAGTAGTGATGTAACAACAATGGTCTAACAAAAGCACCCTACAGACAAGCCAAGGAACAGACCAAAACAATAGTGCCAGTAGTGATGTAACAACAATGGTCTAACAAAAGCACCCTACAGACAAGCCACGGAACAGACCAAAACAGTAATGCCAGTAGTGATGTAACAACAATGGTCTAACAAAAGCACCCTACAGACAAGCCACGGAACAGACCAAAAAACAATAGTGCCAGTAGTGATGTAACAACAATGAAAAGGTCTATGAAGCACCATACAGACAACCCACCGGAACAGACCAAAAAACAATAGTGCCAGTAGTGATGCTTAACAACAATGGTCTAACAAAAAGCACCATACAGACAAGCCACAGGAACAGACCAAAACAATAAGTGTATTAGTGATGTAACAACAATGGTCTAACAAAAGCACCCGACAGACAAGCCACAGGAGACAGACCAAAACAATAGTACCAGTAGTGATGTAACAACAATGGTCTAACAAAAGCACCCTACAGACAAGCCAACGAACAGAGCAAAACAATAGTGCCAGTAGTGATGTAACAACAATGGTCTAACAAAAGCACCATACAGACAACCCACGGAACAGACCAAAACAATAGTGCCAGTAGTGATGTAACAACAATGGTCTAACAAAGCACCTACAGACAAACGGAACAGACAAAACAATAGTGCCAGTAGTGATGTAACAACAATGGTCCACAAAAGCACCATACAGACAACCCACGGAACAGACCAAAACAATAGTGCCAGTAGTGATGTAACAACAATGGTCTAACAAAAGCACCATACAGACAAGCCACGGAACAGACCAAAACAATAGTGCTAGTAGTAACAACAGATGACAACCCACAGAACAGACCAAAACAATAGTGCAGTAGTGATGTAACAACAATGGTCTAACAAAAGCACCCTACAGACAAGCCACGGAACAGACCAAAACAATAGTGCCGGTAGTGATGTAACAACAATGGTCTAACAAAAGCACCATACAGACAACCCACGGAACAGACCAAAACAATAGTGCCAGTAGTGATGTAACAACAATGGTCTAACAAAAGCACCATACAGACAACCCACGGAACAGACCAAAACAATAGTGCCAGTAGTGATGTAACAACAATGGTCTAACAAAAGCACCATACAGACAAGCCACGGAACAGACCAAAACAATAGTGCCAGTAGTGATGTAACAACAATGGTCTAACAAAAGCACCATACAGACAAGCCACGGAACAGACCAAAACAATAGTGCCAGTAGTGATGTAACAACAATGGTCTAACAAAAGCACCATACAGACAAGCCACGGAACAGACCAAAACAATAGTGCCAGTAGTGATGTAACAACAATGGTCTAACAAAAGCACCATACAGACAACCAACGAACAGACCAAAACAATAGTGCCAGTAGTGATGTAACAACAATGGTCTAACAAAAGCACCATACAGACAAGCCACGGAACAGACCAAAACAATAGTGCCAGTAGTGATGTAACAACAGTGGTCTAACAAAAGCACCCTACAGACAAGCCACGGAACAGACCAAAACAATAGTGCCAGTAGTGATGTAACAACAATGGTCTAACAAAAGCACCATACAGACAAGCCACGGAACAGACCAAAACAATAGTGCCAGTAGTGATGTAACAACAATGGTCTAACAAAAGCACCATACAGACAAACCAACGAACAGAGCAAAAACAGTAGTGCCAGATAGCAAGACCCACAAAGCAGGTTCAAACAGTAGTGCCAGTGGAAAGTCACCTGGTGTTGCTGGTGATTCATGGTGGCCTTTTGGGCGAGGAGTGCCATTTGTAAAGTGCCAGAACTATGTAGTAGGTACAACGGGTGCCTGGGAGAGCAAGGTACGTTGGTGAGAGAGAGGAAGAGACTGCGCTATGTTGGAGAGAGAGTGAGAGAGTGTGGTTTGTTGGAGAGAGAAAGTGGGAAAGTGTGGTGTGTTGGGGAAAGTGCGTAGTATGTTGGAGAGAGTATGGGTGCGTTTGGGTGAGTTTGGAAGAGAGAGGAACGAAGGGAAGACGATGAAGAGAAGGTTGAGGCAAACATAATGTAAAAAGAGAGTTAGTAGGAGAGAGAGGAGGAGGGGGGGAGGAGGAGGAAGAAGAGAAGAGGAAGAGGAGGAGGAAATAGGTTGCACAAAAACAGGACTGGAAGAGAAGAAGGTTGGAGAAATCTGGGGAGAAGACAGGGCTAAAGGCGAAGAGAAGACTAGGGGAGAAGAGAGAACCGGGGAAGGGGAGAAGGCTTGAGAGAAGATGAAGCTGGAAAGAAAGAAAGAAGCCTGGGTTAAGGGATAAGGATAGGAAGTGAGAGGGATAAGGGAAAGAAAGGGCTGAGTGAAGGGGAAACAGGGCAGTGGAAAAGGGGTAAAATGAGGAGTGAGAGAAGGGCTGCAGGAGAAAGTGAGGGCTGAGAAGAGGGGTTAGAGTAAGGGCTGGGGAAAGGGCTAGAGTGAGGATGGAGAGAGGGACAAGTCATATTTATAGAGAGGTTTTGGAGAGGGTTATGGAGAGTGCTGAGGAAGTAAGAGGGGCTAGTATTGAGGACTAGACTGATGGGGGAGAGGGGAGAGGGCTAGGGAGAGGGTTAGAGAGGCTTGGGGAGGGGTTAGAGAGGGAAAGGGCTGGGAGAGGTTAGAGAGGGGAGAGGGGAGAGGTTAGAGAGGAGGGCTTGGGAGAGGGTTAGAGAGGGGGAGAGGGACTTCAGGGCGCTAGTGGTGGTGTATCATTGGCCAAAGGAATTTCCATCGTTCGTATCACGCCAAGTCAGCTTTTGTGTGTGTGTATGTGTGCTTGTTTATATATACAGAGCATTGACCTTCTAGAAGGAACCAAAAGCAAAAATCACTTACCTAGGTCACTCACTCACTCGCTCGCTCACTCACTCACAACTCACTCATACATCATGTGTGGTGTTAGTCCTTTCATGTTAACGTACCTAAAGGCTTAGTTCCTGTTTCCATTAAGTCCTATGTTAAACACTACTTCAAGGTGTCGCTGGGTCCGTCTGTCTAGCGCTCACCAAGGGAGAGAGAGAGAGAGAGAGAGAGAGAGAGAGAGAGTATATGACCCAAATATACGGAAAAGACTCCATAAAAAAATATATATTATATATACATTTTAGGAAACCATTAACTGAAGCAAAAAAAATAATTGACAAGACGATTAACATTCACGATTTACTAGCAAGAAATATGTGTTGAAAATTACAGATTACACAGACATAAATAACTGTATGAACTGGAAACAAGTTTGAGAATGTTTTGTGAGGAAGAAAAGTACAAATTGGGGAAAAAACAGCTTTGATATGAATAAATTACTGGATTAACGTAAATGGGAAAAAACGCGTCTTTAACTAGGAAAAAATGAAAGAATGGAAGGAAATTAATGTAAATATAACGTGAATAACCAAGAATGAAGAATAGAAGGATATTATTAGATGTAAAATATGTATAACCAGGAAAGAAAAAAAAATAAAGAAAAAATAATAAAAAATAGTGAATAACCGACGGAGAAAAATGAATGAATAAAAATTGAAGACAAAATATACATAAAAATAATAAAAAATAGCATATAAAATAAAATAAAATAAATACGAATATATATCAGAATAAATTGAAACAAACTGATGTGAAAATAGATATCACGAGGAATTATTTTTAAATAAACCCGAGAAAAAAAAAGTTGTTCCATGAAACCTTTGAGAAAAATTAATTGATTTCCATAACTGCTAGTGGTACTATGTGAGTTCAGAACGTCATAGCTACACAAGTTAAAATTCAGAACTGAGATTCACAAATAATTTAGATTTTTTTTTTAAGTTACACTCAGTCATTTCTCCTAAAATAACTATGCTGAGAGAGAGAGAAAAAAAAAAGCTGGGTGCGTGTGTGGGTTGGGATGACGGATTGAACTAGCGACCCTCAGGTCAAGAGACAAGAGCCGTACCCACTCGACCACCACACCTCAACTAACTAATCAACCTACACCTATCGTAGCCTATCGAACCTAACGTAACAGAAAATCTTACTTTACCAGAGAGTGGGACGGACACAAGTTGACATCACGGTCGTGTATTAACCAATCAGCGACCAGCTTTACCCACATACGAGTGGATCTTGTACGCAACAAGCCCGACTCAGGTTATAAGGCCAATATAGAGTAACACTCAATTAGCACAGCTCCCTTCAGATGCCATTAAACCTCAACCTCATAGCTGTAGGAGGACCTATCGAACCAATGAAGTTTTTCGCTGTTGATCACTGTTTATCTTCCTCCCCTTCTCCCTCTGCTTGACTAAAGGAGTCACTCACCTACTTCCATGGTCAGTTGGTCACTCACACGTGTAGATAGTCCGGTCAGTGCGGTTTGTGAGGTACGCGGTCACTCATACGAGCCCTTGATCATGTTGGTATTGTCTACGGTCACTCACTCAGTCATTTATACTTCCCTTCTCGTTATTTATGTCCCTCCTCCTCTTCCTCCTCCTCCTCTTCCTCCTCCTCTTCGTCCTCTTCTTCTTCCTCCTCCTCCTCCTCTTCTTCATCTTCCTCCTCCTCAAACATGAGTTATGTGAGGATGTAAAGTCCTGGACACACACACACACACACACACACACACACACACACACACACACACACACACGCCACATTTTTCTCTAAAGTAATTATCATGATAAGTGTCAGGAAATAAGAAAAACTGTAAAAGAATAACAGATAAGAGAGTCACTAAAGATAAACTCAGGTAAACACGTGGAAGAAGAATAGTTTAAATCGTTTATATTATTATTATTATTATTATTACTATTATTATTATTAAGAACGGTGACTTAACCCCTTGAGGATGATGACTTAACCCCTTCAGAACGATGACTTAACCCCTTCAGAACGATGAATTAATCTAGCACTTACTAGGTTAAGATAACATATTCATAGGTTTAACACAGTCATCGCCCATGGATTAAGTTATCATACTCAATGGATTAAAATTATCCTTACTCATTGGACTATTCCACTGTACTCAGGGTTTGGCATCGTACTAAAGGGGTTTAGTTACTTTATTTATCAGGCTATTTGAGTACAATGAAATAGTACTCTAGAGCTTAAGATACCGTACTCACTGGGATCGTCTACTGCACTCAGAGGTCGGCGTCGTACCCAAAGACGTATGATTCTTCACTAACGGCGATATTGACGACGCCATCACACACAGTTATCTAGTCACACAAATCATTTATACGACGTAAATAGAAACGTAAAGGCGTTCTTTTACTCTATTGGTTCTTCTTCTGGTTCGTCTGTTTTTTTAGCTTTATTCCCATCTTTTTTTTCCCGTTTCTTCTTCTTTTTCATTTTTTATATTTTGTTTCTTCTTTTATTTCCTCCTCTTTTCTGTTCTGAGTTTAATTTGTCTTCTTCATTTATTCCTTCTTCTTTTTCTTCTTCTCTTCTTCTTTATTCCCTTGTGTTTTCTCCTTATTCATTATCATCACCTTCTTCTGCCTCCCCTGATTAGACGCACCAGATATAGTCACGGTCTAATGCTGTCCTTGGTGGAGATAGTACGGTGTTAGGTCAGGTCAGGTCAGGTCAGGTTATTGTTTATAATTACCGAGGAAAATATTAACCCCTTTATGCACGGGAGTCTCTTTGAGCTGAATAAAATCATCATCTATCCCTAACCTAATCAAATATTAACAGTAACGTCCCAGTAGTGAAGGGGTTAACACATTACTTCACATCCATTACCTGTAAGTAGCTTCACCAGGTGGGGGGTCGGTAACCATTAGCAGAGGAAGCCAAGGTATAAATATATCACTGTAAATAGAACCATTAATCTTGGGAAGCAAATAAGAAGAATTAGAACTGTGCTAATTAATCACTTGTTAATATATTACAAGGTTTGTTATTGAGGAAATCGTGTAAGTAACTTTGTACCATTGGAGAACTGTAAGTATATGGTAAGACATTAGTAAAGTAACACTGTACCACTATAAGTATATCGTAAGGAAATCGTAAGTAACATTGTACCACCCGATCACGATACGTATTTAAAAGAAAATAACACCCAATAAATAACATAGAATACATTACTTCTATGTCACTGTAATAATGTAAACACTAACACCGTAGCAATGATTCACTAAACAAATAAAGTGAAACGATGGAGAGAAAAAATTACAAATGACAAGATAAACAGTAAATCCTTGTAAACATAATTAACGAAAATCCTAAAAGAAATCGAAAAAGAAAAATAGAGAATGAAGCGAATATAAAAATCTCAGATAAGGTTATAGAAGAGACATTAATCAGATATTGGTTATTGATACACAACACCTGACACGAAGAATGTTGTTACGTGTAAGATAAACAATATTGTAACCTTGAAGTTAAACATAGATACTTGTTTACATAAATACATACACAAGAATGTATTATATGTACTTTAATTCAGGATAGGATACATATGCTCATACATATTACACACACACATATATATATATATATATATATATATATATATATATATATATATATATATATATATATATATATATATATATATATATATATATATATATTGTTACGACCGTGTCGTATTTTTCTATTTTTTTTTATGTAACATGCTTCCATGTTCCATATTATTCCTGAAATGATGTGTTGTATTTACTATTATATAATCTAGTCACCTTACCCTGTGCTGTTAACGCGTGGCGGGAACCGACCTTATATATAGGACCCACCAACTGACGGAGTTAGTTCAGTCCTCTTGTCATACAGTCCACATCCTTTGAGTGACACTCGTCACCTGTTACTTGTACTTAATCTATTTGTGCTGTTCCTGTCGCCACCAATGTGGTATATGTATGTGAGTGCCTATTTATGTCTCTATTTATGTCCATCAGTATTTGCTTAGTTTGCATTTAAGTAATTCAGTGTTGTTTCACGTTAGTTAATTTCAGTGTTAGTTTTTATATGTTTATGCAGTGTTAACGTAATCCAATGCTTTATTATTATTCTTATGATGTTTCGATGTTTAGTATCATTTGTGTCTAAAAGTTTCGATGGTGAATCAACTTGTTGTGACAGCCTACGAGGCTCTTTGTGATAATATTTAATTAATTAAATTCTTAAAGGTTTACTTTATTTATTTTTATTCACTTTTAATTTACTTCACTTTTTTTGTTTGGTTACGCCTAGAACCTGGATATTTAAGTAAATTAAGAGACGGCGTAATAA
>NW_024747437.1:0-28779 GCF_018991925.1 Homarus americanus
TATCAGGTATTAGTGACACGTTTAGTTAGGCCTTGGAAGGGATCCTGGTGGTAAGGTATCTCCTGTTTGGTAGGGATAATCATTTTGTAGTGATTGTTGTATATATATATTTCGTATGTCTTGTGTAATATAGTAATGTTAAGTAATATTTGTTTGGTCTAACTCCTTACAGTATATTTTCGCCCTTCCGGCATCACTCTTATTTTATTATACACTTACTTATTCCCTTAAATTCATGTTTGCTAGTCATTACTCCCTACAGAACATAAATTGAATTAATTAATTATCTTCCCTTTTGTGATTCACTTATTTCAACTGTTCTTACTTTTTCAAGTACATTTAGTTGAGTAGGTTTTTGGTGAGGATAATTATTGCCGTGTTCCCTATTTTTTCCTTTATTTGTTAATAACTGGGGTAGGATTCACTCCCCAAGTATAAAGGGTAGTGGGATCGCGACACCACAGTCCTCCATTCTAAAAGTTTTCGGGCTGTTTTTATCAATCCTTCAAGGTTTTGTATCTCTCTGGTGACACAGTTTTTAATTTCAGTCATCCATCCTCAGTCTCTGTCTTCCCCTGGCCCTTTTACCCTCAACTTTGCTCATTAATATTTATGTTATTATTCTCTCATCCCTAAGTATATGACCAAAGTATCTCATTTCTTTCTTGTTCTATAGATTTAAAGTATTTTTCTTTGAGTTTTTCCTGATCTTAGTTCTTCGTCATTTGTTTTCCTTTCAGATAGGGAGATGTAGAGAGAGGGAGGGAAGAGGGAAGAGGGAGAGGCATAATGGTGGGAAAGGAGTGGGAAGAAGAGGAGGAAGGAGGTGTGTATGATGGCAGGGAAGGAGTGGAGGTGTGTGTGTGTGTGTGTGGGAGAGGAGTGGAAAGTAGGAGGGAAGTAGGGGAAGGAAGGGGTGGGTGGGTGTAGGAGAGAATGGGAGGGGAGGTGTAATCTTGTCATAAGTGACAATGATTAATCTACAGACCTAAGCCTGGATGATTCTTTCTCAGTTCCCCCATCCCTCCCTCCACCCTCTCTCCTCCTCTCTTTTCCCTCCCTCCCCTCTCTCCCTCTCTCCCCCCATCCCTCCCCTCCTCCCTCTCTCCTCCTCTCTCCCTCCTCCATCCTCCTCTCTCCCTCTCTCCTCCCCATCCTCCCTCTCCCTCTCTCCATCCTCCCTCTCTCCCTCTCCTCTCTCCTCTCTCCCCATCCTCTCTCCCCCATCCTCCCTCCCTCCCTCTCTCCCTC
Organism: Homarus americanus; assembly: GCF_018991925.1. Classification (NCBI taxonomy): domain Eukaryota; kingdom Metazoa; phylum Arthropoda; class Malacostraca; order Decapoda; family Nephropidae; genus Homarus; species Homarus americanus. The sequence continues at coordinate 1,252 of NW_024747437.1, forward strand.
TCTCCCTCTCTCCCCTCCCTCTCTCCCTCTCCCCCATCCTCTCCCCCCATCCCTCCCCTCCTCCCCTCTCTCCCTCTCTCCCCCATCCCTCTCTCCCCTCTCTCCCCCATCCCCTCCCTCCTCCCCTCTCTCCCCTCTCTCCTCCCCATCCCCTCCCTCCTCCTCTCTCCCTCTCGCCCTCCCTCTATCTCATCAGCGCTAAATCCTAATTCACAATTCCACCAAATTCTAAATCACAGTAAATTGTTAATCATTCATTATCTCCCTAAGACCACTGTTATATCTCCAAAAATGTATACAAATTAGCCGCTCTGCGCCAAGACCTTCACAGACCGCGGGGCTCAGCGTGAAGAATGGTGGCCGGCGAAACGAAACGGAAAGCCCATGGCAATTTGGTAAACGCTGGCGGCCGAGGGTTTAGAGAGAGGAAAAAGAGGTGTCCCATTGTAAGGTGTAGGCAGTACTACGCCGACCCCCTCCCCCCTCCACCACTACCACCGCTACCACCACCACCACCGCTACCACCGCTATCACCGCTACCACCACCACCACCGCTACCACCACCACCACCGCTGCCACCGCTACCACCACTACTAACCAGCCACTCACCTCTCTCTCCTTCTCTTGTACCACCACCACAACTAGCAGCTTCAACCTCACGACCAAGTGGCCCACAGCCTCACCTTCACGACCAAATGGCCCACAGCCTCACCTTCACGACCAAGTGGCCCACAGCGTCACCTTTACGACCAAGTGGCCCACAGCCTCACCTTCACGACCAAGTGGCCACCAGCCTCACCTTCACGCTAAAGTGGCCCACAGCTTCACCTTCACGACCAAGTGGCTCACAGCGTCACCTTCACGACCAAGTGGCCCACAGCTTCACCTCACGACCAAGTGGCCCACAGCTTCACCTTCACGACCAAGTGGCCACCAGCCTTACGGACGGCGGCCTCACAGGAAAGTTTATCTGATATCCTAAAAACGTGGAGGCTGGGCTGGGCTGTGTTGTGACACTGGCCCGGCTGTTGTGATTGGCCGACAAATTTATTAACTCTGTTCTGATTGACTGATAAAAGCAGCGTCTATACACTGACTGGTCGGTGAATACAACATCAGTACACCTGATTGGCCGAGAAAGTTTGCATATCTCCGATGATTGGTTAAGAGTTCTTGGGCAAGAATTACAAAATCTTGACGTTTATTTAAGATGAAATTATGTCTTTTGACCTGATTAATTGACCGTAAATTGATGTATGTGTAAATTAAGCGAGATTGACGCCATCTTATAAACACTTAACCCCCCCCCCTCAAAAAAAATAACAACATAATTTTACCTCGATTAAAACATCCTCCTCAAAGGGTTAAAAAAATCCTCCTCAAAGGGTTAAAAACATCCTCCTCAAAGGGTTAAAAACATCCTCCTCAAAGGGTTAAAAACATCCTCCTCAAAGGGATAAAAACATCCTCCTCAAAGGGTTAAAAACATCCTCCTCAAAGGGTTAAAAACATCCTCCTCTAAGGGTTAAAAACATCCTCCTCAAAGGGTTAAAAACATCCTCCTCAAAGGGTTAAAAACATCCTCCTCAAAGGCTTAAAAACATCCTCCTCAAAGGGATAAAAACATCCTCCTCAAAGGGTTAAAAACATCATCCTCAAAGGGTTAAAAACATCCTCCTCAAAGAGTTTAAAACATCCTCCTCAAAGGGTTAAAAACATCCTCCTCAAAGGGTTAAAAACATCCTCCTCAAAGGGATAAAAACATCCTCCTCAAAGGGTTAAAAATATCCTCCACAAAGGGTTAAAAACATCCTCCTCAAAGGGTTAAAAACATCCTCCTCAAAGGGTTAAAAACATCCTCCTCAAAGGGATAAAAACATCACTCCTCAAAGGGTTAAAAACATCCTCCTCAAAGGGATAAGAACATCCTCCTCAAAGGATAAAAAACATCCTCCTCAAAGGGTTAAAAACATCATCCTCAAAGGGTTAAAACATCTCCTCAAAGGATAGAAACATCCTCCTCAAAGGGTTAAAAACATCCTCCTCAAAGGGTTAAAAACATCCTCCTCAAAGGGATAAAAACATCCTCCTCAAAGGGTTAAAAACATCATCCTCAAAGAGTTAAAAACATCCTCCTCCAAGAGTTAAAAACATCCTCCTCAAAGAGTTAAAAACATCCTCCTCAAAGGGTTAAAAACATCCTCCTCAAAGGGATAAAAACATCCTCCTCAAAGGGATAAGAACATCCTCCTCAAAGGGTTAAAAACATCCTCCTCAAAGGGTTAAAAACATCCTCCTCAAAGGGATAAAAACATCCTCCTCAAAGGGTTAAAAACATCCTCCTCAAAGGGATAAAAACATCCTCCTCAAAGGGTTAAAAACATCCTCCTCAAAGGGATAAAAACATCCTCCTCAAAGGGTTAAAAACATCCTCCTCAAAGGGTTAAAAACATCCTCCTCACAGGGATAAAAACATCCTCCTCAAAGGGTTAAAAACATCCTCCTCAAAGGGATAAAAACATCCTCCTCAAAGGGTTAAAAACATCATCCTCAAAGGGTTAAAAACATCCTCCTCAAAGGGTTAAAAACATCCTCCTCAAAGGGTTAAGTAACAGATGACCAACAGTGCCTTCGCGTATAACTGTTGAGAGACGCGAGGAACAGAACGAAAGTTCCCGACGTTATACCGAACTCACCTGGGAGAGGGGGAGGGGAGGGGAGGGAGAGGGGCGGTAGGGGGCGCTGCTGTTGATGGAGACGACTAGACAAGCACTGGACAGACTCAGAAACCATCGCTCCAGTTAAATATATTTGGTGAAGTGAAATGTGTAGTTCAGGTTTATGTGGTGAGGTATTTACTGAAGGACTGAGACAGAGAGAGAGAGAGAGAGAGAGGTAAGGAGAATACTGGGAGAGAAAGAGGAAGAATAAGGAAAAGCTAAAGAGGCGAGGAAGAGCGAAAGAGAGACATAGAAAGAGAGAGAACAGAGAGGTAAAGAATGAAACAAGAAGAGAATCGAGTTAACTTACTCAAAACGCCTTCAAGAGATACCCAGGAGAGGTGTGTGTGTGTGTGTGTGTGTGTGTGTGTGTGTGTGTGTGTGTGTGTGTGTGTGTGTGTGTTTGTGTGTGTGTGTGTCTTTTTAGGTGTGTTTTTGTGTGTTGTAGGTCAGTGTTTGGATTGTATCGCTGGACGTGCCCTCAGACTGATAAATTGAAAGAATTATTGAGTTTCGGCAAAAAGTGGACCTTCTTAAAGTTCACCAGGACGATGGTATAAGACGAATTTCCCTCTTGAGTCTTGGAAGTGTGTGTGTGTGTGTGTGTGTGATATATTAAACAAACAAAAATTAAAATATATTATAAATAAAAGATAAATCAAACAACATAGAAATAAATGGATGAAATTATGCTCCGCTACAATACGAAATGTTAAATCTATTATGAGAAATTCCAGCTCTGATTGGGTAGTTAACACCTGAAGAATCTCCACCCCTGTTTGTTTCACCTGAAGACTAACCTAACCTAACCTAGACTAGACTAGACTAACACACATACACACACACACAAGTGGGTGGTCCGTGACGATGAACACACTCAGGAGCGCGATTTACATATTTCTCCTTCCAGAAATTAGCAGAGCTCAGTGACCCCCACGTCTCCACGCCGTCACAGTTACACACGTCTCCACGCCGTCACAGTGACCCACGTCTCCACGCCGTCACAGTTACACACGTCTCCACGCCGTCACAGTTACACACGTCTCCACGCCGTCACAGTGACACACGTCTCCACGCCGTCATAATGACATACGTCTCCACTGCCGTCACAGCACCACGTCTCCCACGCGCGCCGTCACAGTGACCCACGTCTTCCACGCGCCGTCACAGTGACCCACGCCCCACGCGCCGTCGCAGTTAAGCACACGTCTCCACGCCGTCAGCAGTGACACACGTCTCCACGCCTTCACAGCGACACACGGGTCCACGCTGTCACAGACACGTATTCACGCCGTCAGTACGCGACAACCACGCCGTCACAGTGACACACGTCTTCACGCCGTCACAGTGACACACGTCTCACGCCGTCACAGGACCACGCCCCACGCCGTCACAGTGACACATCGTCTCCATGCCGTCACAGTGAGCCACGTCTCCACGCCGTCACAGGACCCACGTCTCCACGCCGTCACAGTGACCCACGTCTCCACGCCGTCACAGTGACACACGTCTCCATGCCGTCACAGTGAGCCACGTCTCCACGCCGTCACAGAGACCCACGTCTCCACGCCGTCACAGTGACCCACGTCTCCACGCCGTCACAGTGACACACGTCTCCATGCCGTCACAGTGACCCACGTCTCCACGCCGTCACGATGACGCACATCCCCGCCTCGTTATAGTGGCACACGTCATTACCTCGTTATTGTGGCACACGCCACTACCTCGTTATACACACATCACCACCTCGTTATAGAGACACACGTCACCACGTCGTCACACTATCTAGAACTGTAATTTAGGTCACAGTTGAGGGTCACTAACTTGAAGGTCCAGAAAATTCAATTTATTGTAAATTTTCCTTTAAAATAAAATGTAAGAGTGTTTATACAAACCACTACACTGTAATTGTTTTCAAGCCTAATTTTGCTTCCTGAGTAAAAAACATTTTACTCCATGACTTGATGTTAAGAGTTAGGATTTTTTTTTGTATTTTTTTTTCATTTTATGGAAGGAAGGTTTATCTACAACATCCTTCACAGTGGTTGTTAGAAAAATATACATATATTATTAAATCATTGTTATTTCCCATAATAAGTAAATAATAGACACATTACACACACAGCTCTACATGTTACAGTACTGCGGCGGACTCTTATCCTCACACAGTATTAACAAGTTTAATTCCCTTGTTAAATTTGTATCCATCAACTGCAGTACTTTTGGTTAGTTTGGTCCATTGTATATAATTTTACATTTGTATTTTATATCCAAGAACCATAATACCTGTTTTAGTGTTGCTATGTGTGTAGTGTGTCGTTGTGTGTGTGTCGTGTGTGTGTGTGTGTGTGCATTCTGATAAACACTTTATCGCTTTTAGCTGGATCTGGTAAAAGAAAACGAGAGACATATTGTTACCACCCCGGCGTCCTTGTCCTTATAAGAACATAAGAACATAAGAATGGAGTAAACTGCAGCTGGCCTATTGGCCCATACTGGGCAGTCCCGTTTACACCCAACCCCTATTGCTCATATGAGCATCCAACCTATGTTTGAAGCTATTCAGCGTATTCGAGTTAATGATGATATTTGGTAACTTGTTCCATTCATCCACTACTCTGTTTCCAAACCAGTGTTTACCTATTTCACGCCTAAATCTAAATTTGTCTAATTTAAAACCATTGTTACGAGTTCGCTCCTGGTTGGATAGTTTGAATACCTTTGTAATGTCCCCTTTGTTTAGCCCTGCCTTCCACTTATACACCTCTTTCAGGTCGCCCCTCGCTCTACGTCTCTCAAGGGAGTGCAACTTAAGATGCTTTAACCTGTCTCTATAAGGGTTCTAATGCCCGGGATTAGTCTTGTCATTCTCCTCTGAATTCTTTCCAAGGATTCTATATCCATTCTGTAATACGGTGACCAGAACTGAACTGCGTAATCCAGGAGTGGTCTCACAAGAGCAAGATACAGTTTTAGGATGACCTCGCTAGTCTTGTAACTAACACTCCTTTGTATGAACCAAGTACTTTATTAGCCTTGTTACGAGCAAAAACACATTGTTTACTTGGCTTAAGGTTCCTACTTATCATTACTCTATCAATCCTAAATCTCTCGCAGTCGGATTTCTCAATGGCATCGTTGTTCATCTGGTAACTGGTTTCCCTGTTTACATCTCCTATACTGAGTACTTTACATTTGTCCACGTTGAATTTCATCTGCCATTTTTCAGACCATTCGAAAATTTGTTTAGATCTTCCTGTAGTTTTGCGAGTCCTCGTCAGATTTAATAACACGTCCTATTTTAGTGTCATCAGCAAATTTACTTATGTTGCTGTCTATGCCGATATCTATGTCGTTTATGTATATAATAAACAATAATGGTCCAAGTACTGAGCCTTGGGGAACTCCACTTGTGACGTTGCTCCAATGGGACTTAGTGCCGTTAATGCTCACTCGCTGTTTCCTGTCCTGTAACCACGCCTAATCCATTTAAGGATGTCACCTTTGATGCCATGAGCTTCTACCTTTCTAATTAGTCTTTCGTGGGGGACTCTGTCGAAGGCTTTACTAAAGTCGAGATATACCACATCATAATTGTGCCCCTCGTCCACCGATTCGAAAACTGATGAAAAGAATGTTAATAGATTAGTTAGGCAAGAACGTCCGCTTGTGAAGCCATGCTGGGAATCATTGATCAATCCGTGCTTCTCCAGGTGATTTCGAATAGAGTTTGAAATGATTGCTTCCAGTAATTTGCCTACTATTGATGTTAGACTGATTGGGCGGTAGTTAGAGGATAGTGATCTATCCCCCTTCTTGAAAATCGGTATTACATTCGCTATCCTCCAGGATTCTGGTACTACACCTGTTTTTAAGGACATGTTAAACAACTTTGCTAAGGGCATACTAAGCTCTTCCTTACATTCCTTTAATACTCTGGCAAATATCTCATCGGGACCAGGTGACTTATTTGGCTTTAATTTGTCTATTTGCTTACTATCATCGTTACTAGTCACTAGTATCTCACTTAATTTGTTTTCTTCACTATCTCTGAATAGAGTCGGTGCCTCGGGTATCATGTTTAAATTTTCGGTGGTGAAAACTATTGAAAAATATTTATTCAAATTATTGCTCATTTCTCCGTCGTTATCAGTGAGCTCGCCAGAGTCTGACCGTATTGGTCCAATCTTTTCTCGTGTTTTAGTTTGATACATTTGGTAGAATCCTTTGGGGTTTGTCTTCGCCTCCCTTGCTATCCTTACCTCATTATTCCTCTTTGCTTTCCTTATCTCGGTTTTAACCCTACTCGCCAATACCCTATAATAGTCCCCGAGGTGAATTTCGCCACGATTTATCCTTCTACCTATAGCCTTCCTTTGGCCAATGATGTTCTTTAAATAATTATTTATCCATTTAGGGTCATTGTTGTCTGATCTGAGTTTTTTGTATGGTATGTTCTGCCTTTGTGCATTAAGTAACTCACTATTTAAATTGTCGTGGAACTCGGCAATCTCAGATCTCGTTATCAGGTCCGTGTCATCTGTCAGGTTCACGGCCAAGCGCGACACCCCCTCTCTCAGCTGCCTCTTTAAACTGTCAAAGTTTGCCTTTCTGAAATCTGGTACTTTAGTGAAATTTTCCTTACGTCTGCCCTGAAAATCTAACTGGAATCGAATTTCTTTGTGATCGCTGTTTGCATGTTCGTTCCCTACCTCGACATTGCTAATGAGGTTTTCTCTGTTCGACAGAACTAAATCCAGTATATTATTACCCCGTGTGGGTTTGTTTATATGTTGACTTAGGAAACAGTCCTGGATCGTCTCGAGAAAATCATCTGATTCTGAGTTGCTCGTATGGTCAGTCCAATCTATTTGGCCAAGGTTAAAGTCGCCTACTATACAGACTTTGTTGTGTATGGAAGCCCTGCGCATTTCATCCCAGATAAGTCGCTCATTGACGCTATCAAGATTGGGGGGTCTATATATTACTCCTGTGATTAATTTTTCCCGACCGTCGCTTAATTCTATCCAAATCGTTTCTGTATTCCTCTCAGTTTTTATTTCCTTATTTATTTCACACTTCAGATTATCCCTAACATAGATTGCTACTCCGCCTCCTTTCCTGGTCTGCCTATCGGTATGGAACAGTTTGTAACCCGCAATTTGGTATTCGACTGGTAATTCACGTGTGTCTAGGTTGATCCATGTTTCAGTGAATGCAATTATATCGATTTCTTCGGTACATACCAAGGCCCTAATATCATCCATTTTGTTTCTCATACTTCTACTGTTCGCGTAGTATACATTTAAGTTAGTCGTGTTCTGAGTCCCCCCCTTACCGCGTTTAGTTTTAAACTCCCTGTCTAATTTAGTTTTGTCATCATTCCTAACACTATTTCCCTGTAATCTTTCGCCTTGTTTACCCGCTCCCACTGCAGTCTCCTCCACCCCCGTGCCCATATGTTCTCTTAGCAGTTTAAAGACTTCGATATCTTTTGAACTGCCCCCTCTAGAGCCCCAGCCAGGGTTGCTACTCCATCCCTTGACAGGTGCACCCCATCCCTAGCATAAAGGTCCCTTCTGCCATAGAAGTTGTCCCAGTTGTCAATGAATGGGACTGATATTGACTTGCAATATCTGTCAAGACGGTCGTTGACACCAACTGCCCTTGACAACCATTCACTGCCAACTCCCCTTCTAGGCAGGACACGGCATATGATAGGGATCCCTCCCTTAGTCCTAATACGATCTATGGCTGCCTTGAACTTATCAAGAAGTTCCTCGCTCCTACACCGGCCAATATCATTGCCTCCTGCACTGAGGCAGATAATGGGTTTGTTCCCATTACCAGACAAGATATTGTCCATCCTGTCAATTATATCCCCCACCCCAGCTCCTGGCAAACACACCCTCATCCTATTTTTGTTTTTACCACAAAAGGCCCTGTCCATGTACCTTACCTGTGAGTCACCAACAATTAAAGTTTTTATACCTTCCTTGTCATCCCTGCCCCTGACTGTACTAACGTCCAATTCGTCTATCAAGGGACTGAACAGGTTGGTACACTTAGCTGTTGTTGTCGTTGTTGTCGTATCCTTCGTGTGCTTCGTCACCACCAGCTTTGTCTTCCCATTACTCACAATTTTCCACTCGCTTGATTTTTCGTCAGACACTGGCTTTACTCGTCCAGTCTCTCCTTTTAACTTCGCCAGCTCTTTCCTTAATTTCAGGTTCTCCAATGTGGCCCTCTCAATTTCTAACTTGGCCCTCGCCAATTCTTCAATGGACCACCCCAGTTTGGTCAACAAACTCTCATACCCAAGACCGCACATAGCACTGGCCATAGCTGATAATTATCCCTCCGGAGCTAACCCTGCCGTGACCTTTCCCCTAGTGAGGTCAGAACACAACTGTCGTCTTTGTTACATCGTCATCGTCTTCATTACCATCGTCTTCGTTGCGTCACCATCGTCTTCGTTAGGTCACCATCATCGTCAATGTTACGGCATCATCGCCTCTGCTATGTCGTCATTGTCTGTTATGTCATCATCGTTTTCACCATCATCATATCTGACTGAATGTATATATCTGGCTGTGTGTATATCTGATTGTGTGTTATATCCTAATATACAACTACTACACGTATTTCTTCCAATGTCTACTTCAATAACAACCCAAACTATATTTTTGTTTACAGTTACACATGTTTGTTTTAATCTAATTAGGATAGAGTGTGTGTTTGGCGTGTTTGTCTGCTACCAAGATAAACAGCTGTGTTATGTTTGTTTGGTTGGTTTTTTTTTTCTGGACGAAGTGAGATACTTTCTGCTGGTGGGCTCCACATTTTTGACGCTAAGGTCCATTTAGGAAGATGGATTGCCGGAGGCCCCTGTGTATGTAAATTCAACTCTCGTGTGTTTTGCTAATGTGCATTATCTTAACGGGGCCGCCCAATTTATAAAGGATTGCCTTGTGTGTGTGCTCAGAGGGTTGGCATCGTATTCTTGAGGCTGGCATTGTACTCATTAGGTCTGACAATGTACTCAGGAGGCTGGCATTGTACTCATTAGGTCTGACAATGTACTCAGGAGGCTGGCATTGTACTCATTAGACTGACATTGTATTCATTAGACTGACATTGTACTCAAGGGGTCGGCATTGTACTCAGGGGTATCAAAGCAGTGTGTCCAGTTCCGTTACCATGTTTACTTATTTGTGTTGGAAGATATGAAGCGATTATGTGATATTTGTTGCATGGTAATCAATGTCTATTATGTTCCTGTTAATGCTATCATCATCATTACTGTTATTATTATTCATTATTGCTATTGTTACCCGGTACTATTATTTCTATTTTTATTATGTGAAGCAATAGTTGAGATGTAGCAATGTGTATAACAAGACCCTCTCAACACACGACCATCTGCCAACACATGGGTGAGGACCACATTTTGCTCTCATTCAAAACCAGAGAAAAATGTGAATAAATGTGGAGAGTTTTATGGGCAATTAACCGCTGCCAGACACGACTAGATGTGCACACACACACACACACACACACACACACACACACACACACACAGTTCTAAACCATTAATCCCCAGGAATATTGCCGAAAATTTTATCGAGCAAAACATCAGCCGAATATCTTGCAGTCCGTCACGCATCTGTTGCCCAGTTTCCCTTATCTAGCGGAGTTTCGCTAAAAATCCACCGAAAAATAGCAAAGACCCGCTCCTTTGTGATCTTCAAGACGGTGGTGCTATTTTTCTCTTGACTTATTCTTCCCCAGGTGTGGCGGTGTCCGGGGGGTGAGGAGGAGGGGGGGGAGGCAGTTAGTGTTTTGCTAAATACACTCCGAAAATAGCAAGGTCCGCTTCATTGCTATCTTTTCAAATGGGCGGTATTGCTATTGCTGTTTTTGCTAAATCTGCTCAGTGTCTCTCTCCTGCACGGGCTCTGATGTGCATATGTCGTCGGAATGCTTATAAAATAATGGAACTCACATCCGGGATGTACGGGAATGTGCTGGTGGTGAGAGCAGATCGGGCTGGGATTCCCAAGGGTTCGTACGTTAAGTTTTACTCCACTAACTGTGAGAATGTTACAACCCAACAATGGCGGCCAGATTGGTGTCGAAATTGCACTAGAGAAACTAACTAACTAAAGAGTTTTTCTCGTCTCTTTCTTGGGGGGAAAAATGTCGTACTTATCTTTGAAAAACAAATTCCAAGGACTGGATTCTTAGTATCTTTCATTACTTAAATTTGATAGATAGATAAATATTAATTCAGTAAAATAGCCATACAAAATTACATAGTTTCTGCGTGTTTGTAGGCAATATGAACAGTGGTAAACAGTAAGTACCAAGGATTGCCAACAAAATCATTACACTTATCTCCAGGGAAGTAGAGATGTAACCGTGCGCTCATAGGGGCAGTATAACTAACAAGTGACCCATAATGACCTGCCCGCCACACCATTATTAAGAAACATAAAGATACATGATTAAGGCGTGTAATAAAGAGAAAAGTGTATGGTGTATAATAAATAATTGTAAGTAATATGTTTTATGCGGTGGCCTGATGGACACAGCGCTCGCCTCCCGTCCTTAAGAGTCGTTGGATCACACCCAGCTCACCCCCAGACTACCCAGCTGCAGTTGTGTACCTCCTATACCAAGTTTCCTCCTTGTAGGCAGTGTGCTGTATCCGCCTTGCCCCATACTGGCCGACAGGCTTAGGGGAGCTACCTTAGAGGGGACAGAACATCCTTAGACGTGAAGTGAGAGGAATGAAGGAGGTTAATGATGATAAACTTCATAATACAAGAACACTGAACTTTGTAAACATAGAACTTAGTACACAGTAAAGATAACAGAAGAACACATAACATTTAATAACTCAACAGTCGATTTACCACACAAGTCTCAAAATCATATTAGTTTACTTATCAGTGAAACTTAATACAATATTTAGGTTAACTTGGGTCTCTTGAACAGCTAATCGCTTATAAACTATATACACAATAAAAAAAACCAAAATATATCTTTCCAATTCTGTGTTAGACAATATGACACAACGGACGAAGGATTTTGACAACCCTACCGAGACAACAGGAATCGTAGTGTTCATTTTGAAATTCATCGGACCGTTGTATAGATATGTTTTGATCGTCTATACAGTATTAATCAAGAGTGTCTCAGATGTCTATAAAATAACCTTTTTTATTAATCAATCAATCAATTACACGTTGTAGTTGTTGATTTGTTTGAATTTTAAGCACAATCAGATCAAATAATTAAGGCACCACATCATCTTGTTTCCGAGAACCAGAGCTTATAATTGTATTCATCCATACCAGTCTCTCTCTGCCTTCCCCTGGCCATCCTATATTCAGTTTTACCACTTAACTCTACTATTATCGCCTCATTCCTAATTTACATGACCCAATTATCTCTCTCTCTCTCTCTCTCTCTCTTTTCTTTACATTTCCTGTATTTCTTTCACAGGAAGACTTAATAAGGGTTGGATAAATGAGTCGCTCGGGTGAAAGAAAAAAAAGACAAGCGACAAAGGGGATTGAGATGTGTTTATTGTACTTTTTATAGTGTTCAAACCTTGCTCTAAACTTTAACCGCGTTTTTCTCTCGTTTTTTTTTATTTACTTTTATAGCATTTATATATCTTCCTGATGAACCTTACATGAAATTCTTTGTCTTTATTTATTTAACAGTAAGCATGTGGCAAGCATCTTGTATATTCAAACAAGGAAAAAAAAGACCTTTGGATTTCAGCAAAACTTGTGAACATATATTTTCCTTAAACAGCTGCGTCATGAGACATTCTTTCACAGACTTTGATCATCCTACAATTTGATTTGTTGACATTCTCTAATCTGATTGGTTGGCATTCTGCATGATAATTTGTGCTGATTCTGGCCCCGAGTTTGATCAGATTGTGCGTAAGTGTTTGTGTATGTATAACTTGAGGTTAATGTACGTATGTGTAGGTATAACTTGAAGTTGTTGTACGTTTGTGTAGTTATAACTTGGGGCTAATGATAGGGCCACTGTATGTGTAATATGGTTCCTGTTTTATGATTGGTTGACATTGTTTTCTAGTCAACTCAGGTGTGTGGAGAGTCAACACACCTGTAATTACCTCACAGCATCCCTAAAAGGACCACCTTTGTTTAGTTACTAACATTCAGATTTATTTTTTAATTTCATCACCTGTTTGTGTTATTTTCAATTGTTAGAAAAATTAATAATTATTTATCACAACCACCGAATATATGTTGTACAGGCAGTAGGTTAGGTTAGGTTAGGTTAGGTTAGGCAGAAGGTCGTCCCCAGCTGAAGGAAACGTGAAGGAAGTCCTAAACTTTGACTAAATTTCCAAATATTTAAGACATTCTAATTGGTGTTTATTTATTTATTGTTTTTTTATTGATAATTGGAATAAGGATGATGATCGTTTTCAAGTAATGATTATAACCCAAAATAATGAGATTGGCTGTGGTCACTGTTATGCACAAAAGATCTATTGTATCATTAGTAAGTTTTCTTATATACAGTTTAGCTTGTTCACTGGAGCCAAGAGGGGCCTTTCTGCGCTGTAGGGCACTTGGTGACCTCCTCTTCTTCCTCATCCTCCCTCCTCCTCCCCCTGTCTCCCATCCTCTGCCTTCCCATCCCCACTTTATCCCCCCATCCTATTCGTTCCTATCCACTCCCCCCTCCATCCACACCCCTGCCCAACCATCCACCAACCCTCACCTTCCCTTTCATCCTTTCCCTCTTACTCACTTTAATCTACCGTTTTCATCCATCCAACCATCAACCCTTTCCACCTTACCCACTCACCCAGTTTAACCTCCCCTTTCCACACCTCACCCATCCACACCACCTCACCCACCTTTACCATTCACTTATTCTCGCCTCCCTTTTCCATCACTTGCCCCTTCCCCGCTTCACTCATCCACACCCCTCATCCATCCATACCTCCCCTCTCCCACCCACCTCACCCACACTCTCACACTCTCACCCACCTCACCCACTCATCTCCCCAAATGCTCACCATAATTGGAAATACATCACATGCCAAGCTAGACGGGACAGAATTTTATTACCCACAAAATGATCTACCCCTGAGAAATTTCCTAAACGCCCCGGTAGCCGCCATATGCCAATTGTATCTCGCAGATGTCTCTCAGCTCTTCATTGGCATTGTTTCACTATCTGATCTGCACGGGAAATGAGTTTGGCAATTGCAACGTTTGATGTAAAATTAGTCGTGAGAGTGGATCGAGGAGTTTGTTATTGTTGTTGTCGTTGTTTTGTTTTTGTTTGGGTGTAGGAGGTAAAAAAAAATGGGGTTGATATCGTATTTGTCTCATTCGTGGAAGATATCAAGGACGTGTGTATCTCTCTCTCTTGTTCGTGGGAGATATCAAAGACGTCTGTATCTCTCTCTCTTGTTCGTGGGAGATATCAAGGACGTCTGTATCTCTCTCTCTCTCTCTCATTCGTGGAAGATATCAAGGACGTGTGTATCTCTCTCTCTTGTTCGTGGGAGATATCAAAGACGTCTGTATCTCTCTCTCTTGTTCGTGGGAGATATCAAAGACGTCTGTATCTCTCTCTCTCTTGTTCGTGGGAGATATCAAGGACGTGTGTATCTCTCTCTTGTTCGTGGGAGATATCAAGGACGTCTGTATCTCTCTCTCTTGTGCGTGGGAGATATCAAACGTGTGTATCTCTCTCTCTATCTCTCTCTCTTGTTCGTGGAGATATCAAAAGACGTGTGTATCTCTCTCTCTTGTTCGTGGGAGATATCAAAGACGTCTGTATCTCTCTCTCTTGTTCGTGGGAGATATCAAAGACGTCTGTATCTCTCTCTCTTGTCAAGGACGTGTGTATCTCTCTCTCTTTGTTCGTGGGAGATATCAAAGACGTGTGTATCTCTCTCTCTTGTTCGTGGGAGATATCAAGGACGTCTGTATCTCTCTCTCTTGTTCGTGGGATATATCAAGGACGTCTGTATCTCTCTCTCTTGTTCGTGGGAGATATCAAAGACGTGTGTATCTCTCTCTCTTGTTCGTGGGGTATATCAAGGACGTCTGTATCTCTTTCTCTCTTGTTCGTGGGAGATATCAAGGACGTCTGTATCTCTCTCTCTTGTTCGTGGGAAATATCAAGGACGTCTGTATCTCTTTCTCTCTTGTTCGTGGGAGATATCAAAGACGTGTGTATCTCTCTCTCTTGTTCGTGGGAGATATCAAAGACGTGTGTATCTCTCTCTCTTGTTCGTGGGAGATATCAAGGACGTGTGTATCTCTCTCTCGTTATCAGTTCTCTGTTCTTGGGAGATATCAAGGACGTGTGTATATCTCTCTCTTGTTCGTAGGAGATATCAAGGACGTGTGTATCGATCTCTTGTTCGTGGGAGATATCAAAGACGTCTGTATCTCTCTCTCTTGTTCGTGGGAGATATCAAGGACGTGTGTATCTCTCTCTCTTGTTCGTGGGAGATATCAAGGACGTGTGTATATCTCTCTCTTGTTCGTGGGAGATATCAAGGACGTCTGTATCTCTTTCTCTCTTGTTCGTGGGAGATATCAAAGACGTGTGTATCTCTCTCTCTCTTGTTCGTGGGAGATATCAAGGACGTGTGTATCTTCTCTGTACGTGGGAGATATCGCTGAAAGTCTCTTCTTTGTGCACGGGAGATCTTACGTGTCTCTTATTTGCTTAGGACAGATTTTCTTCACAACCACCATCGCCACCAACAGCACACATCCACAATCACACAACTGCCATCACCAACATCACAAACACACAACCAACAGTAACAGTAACACACTAGCACCACCAACACAACCACTATCACCAACAACAACCATCAACCACTGTCATCACCATGAACAGCAACAAACCATCAACTACCATCATTCATCACCAACAACAACACACAACTACCATCACCACTAACAAAAACATACAACCCCCAACAACCATGTAAGCTACCAAGAACAACAATCTCTACCACTACCAACCACCACTACCAAGCATCTACTACTACTTTACTGTCACTCGGAATCGAATGACGATCATCCAGCTTTGATACAATGATACGAGTTATGAAGAATGTCACCTTCGTTGGTGAGCTCTGAGGTGACTCGAGGGGCCGATACAGGATCGGTAGGTCGTCCATAGATGTTGCACGTGTAGAGGGCTACATCTAGTGCGGGAGGGGCTGCAGCAGCGTCTTTCCGGAGTTGGCGCTTGTCTGCCTCGGTATGCAGTCGGGCTAACTCGAAGGTACTGACACCTCGTGTGGTGCTCCTCCAAGCGTTACGGTGTGGAGTGATCGTCTCCCAGGTGAGGGGGTCGATTTGGCATATGTCAGCATCTCTGTGAACTCTGGCATTGAAGTCACCTAGGAGCATTACCTTATCTTCTCTGGGGATAGAGGTTAACACTCTGTCAAGGTCGGAGTAAAAGGCCTCCTTGATGTCATCCTCTACATCCAGTGTTGAGGTGTATGAACTGATGAAGAAGGCATGACGGGAGTGATTCAGTGGGACTCGAAGCATCATGAGGCGCTCGTTGATCCCAACAGGCATTTCAGTTAGCCTATGTAGGATGCGTTGGCGGATGGCAAAGCCAACTCTGTAAATGTTGTTTCTCTCTGCAGCAGGCCTACCCTTCCAGAAGAAGGTATAGCCAGACCCTCGTCTGGGAGCCGAGACTCACTAATGGCTGCTATGTCGATGTTATACCTAGACAACTCTTTTGCCACAAGGGCAGTTCTTCTTTCAGGACGCTCATTTGTGCCAGTAACCAGAAGGGTCCTGGCATTCTATGCAGCGACCAAGCACCACCACCACTACCAACAACCACCTCTACCAACATCACCAACATCCACTATCACCACATTAGCAACAACAACCATCACCACCAAAAACAACAATCACCACTACCACCAATCACTACCAACAACAACCACCACCACCACTATCAAAAACAACCACCACCACCACTACCAACCACCACTACCATTAACACCACCAATTCCAACCACCATTACTACCCCCACTACCACTTCCACCAATCAATACCAACAACAACCACTACCGCTACCAACCACCACCACTACCAACAACCACCACTTCCACCAATCACTATCAACAACAACAACAACCACCACCACAACTACCAACCAACAACAACCACCACCACTACCACCATCACCAAGGGACCGGTCGACCCATAATCCCCTCTTAGCCTTTCAAAGATAAAAACCTTTGATATTTTCGCTCACCATTAGCGGAATTTTTTTAAATAGGCGAAGCAAAAATTATCAGTAAAGAGAGAGAGAGAGAGAGAGAGAGAGAGAGAGAGAGAGAGAGAGACTAGCTACAGGATTAAGTCTGTGTTGTGGGTTCAGTACACAGCAAAGCTTACCTGTGTTGTAGCATCACGTCACAACAAACCCTTCCTTTATTGATATCGTAGGTGACCGTTTATATAGTGTTAGCGATCGTGTTAATTTCACTGCTCACTGACTCACCTTCTAACTACGACACAGAGATGACAACCAAAATGGCGTTGGAATTACACTTAGACTCAACCACAACTAAGTACTCTCTTGTTCTCTGCAGTTATGATGAAAAATAAACGTAAGACTCTTTGAGAATCTTTCCCCTCTGTGAATATGTCGTTGCTGTGGCTAAGAGTCGAGACAGTTATTGTAGAGAGGCTTCAATATTATGGTTTGTTCCTGTGTTCGAGATATTTATAATTTCTCCTTCACTTTCTTGAGAACTTTCTTGGAGGTTCAATACATATCTTAATTGTACAATATATAATCTCTGGATAACTACCTTGGTCTATTAATGAACGTCTATAGCCAAAAAAAAAATTATCATGGGTAGTACTCACATCTACAGTACATAGGTCTCCCAAAAAATATATCAGAATTTACCAACATAACTAATGCCTGAAAAATTTATATAAGTGATGTGAAATTTATACCAAAAGTCGGGGAGGATTTTTTTATTTAATGTTTATCTTTTTCTTTTCAGTTTCCACTTCTGAAGATTGTGAGGAGTTTTGTGGAGGTTAGTATCGTAGGGAGTCTTAAAAGCTTGCTGTCGGTAGATTGATATTTTAATCCGTGGAAAGTGTGTGTGTGTGTGTGTGTGTCGTGTTAAGGCCAGGATTTGAAGTTCCCTGTTTATCTCACCAGGATTTTAATGTTGGCTAATTGTGTGCATAAATGGCCAAGATTGACCCAGAGATAAACATTGCCATTAGTGAGGGAAGCTACGCCTGTACAGTCCACTGCCAGGAGGGGTTCTTCAATGTTCATACCTTATTTTTTTCCCTTAATTGGAGATGTAAGAACCAATATACAAGACAGCAGGTTCACAAAAATATATACTTTAAATTTTCCCCAACCAGAGAGTGTGAGAACGCATCCAATTTCCTTCGTTGTCTGAGAAATTTCCTATGGTAATGAATTTTCCCCTGACCGGTTTCACAAACATTCGTCCATTCAGTTGTTTCTTCTGTCTGAGGTTAAGAGAACGATTCTGATTCTCTTCGTGAAGCATCGACACAGAGTTTGGAGGCAGCATTGTGTCAGTAACTAGAGGCGGCCTTGTATACACAGTTACCGGGTCAAACTGAATCCCGTCAGGAGCGGCTGTTTCTTGACGCTGCCCTGTACTGTCGTACCACGAGAACACAAAACTTTATGAAGATTCTGTGCGTCTCAGAATTTATTTTATTTGTGATGATATTATTAACGCTTGTACTGTACATAGAGTTTAGAGACTAGAGTTGTCTCAACCATGGTCTTTCCTCACACACACACACACACACACACACAGACACACACACTCAAAAGTTTCATCAAGAAGGTTAGCCTGACAGAGATTCACACAAAGGCGCTGATGTGTATTAACAATATAACTAGGAAGGACTTCAGTGTGTAGTACGAGTGTGTGGAGCTATGTGGTACCACTTGGTGTTTCAGTAATAAACACTGGCAGCCCCAAAGCTAGACCTTCCAGGGGGCTGCCAATCACCCTATTATAATTTAATTAATCTTTCATAATTTCAACAAGTCAAAGAGGTTCCTACTACAAGCCATCTGTGGGGGATTATAACAATTGGCGTGTTTGTGTGTTTGTCTGTCTACATTCCTCCGACAGTTTAAACAGAATCTCACAAAAACTTTACATAAATAGACGGGTGATGCGTATGTGTCAGGATGGTAACGCTGTGGTCACACTGGTGGAGTTGTCATCATTATTGTGTAACGTGTCACAGCCCGAGGGGGGGGGGAGGGGTAGACGTAAGTTTATACGAGTTCTTTTACTGTTTGGAGGATGTCGTGTCTGTGTCGGTGATCCAAGATGAGCTGTTTACCTTAAGGAGTCATATCAGAGGTTGACAGGTGACGACAAACTGGTTTTAGAACGTGTGTCTGTATGTTTGTCAATTTTCATCTATGGATCCCAAAAAGTTAGTGTAATGACAGCTTAGGTATTTACAAGAATTATTAATGCGTGTGTGATATATCCAGACCTTCCCATCCCACACGAAGTTGAGGGTGTTCAAAGATGGCCTGACCCTAATCGTTAAGACCAAAGACGCACTGTAAACACCTTCTACACACACACACACAGACACACACAGATTCCTCCAGAAGCTGTGTCTTGCCATCACTAAACCTCTAACATGACCTGCAACACTCTTAACCCTGACATCCCCTATAACCTTGAGACTCACCTTGCTAACACTCAATAAGAGGAATACCTACATTCAACTCTCCATACTTGCTCATAAATCTAGCTACTGTAGAGCTTAACTGCGCTTTGTGGTTGACGTTCGAGAGAGGATTATATAAGGGACTATAAATTCTATAAGGTGTGTAAGATGAGGTTAATTTGGTGTATAAGGTTAAGACACCAACCACTTTTATGATACCTGAGAATTACTAACACCTGTATTTTATGTCTATATCTACACCTGTACTCATATTTCCGAACAAACTTTGAAATTCTAACCAACAATCTATTCTACAAAAAAAAATTAAAATAAATAAAAACAATAAATCAGGAAGCCACAAATCACTCCGCCTTGCTACATTAATAAGTTATGCTAATCCAATTTTATCCAGCTGAGAACGTCAAGCCCAGCAGGCGTTCACCCCGCTCTCCTGGGCCGCGGGAGACTGGAAGGCGAGGGAGGAGGGCCGGTGACGCCTGAACGAACCATACATAGAGAAGGCCATAAGCCCTTCTCCCAGGGGTTGTTGGATCTCCAGGGTGGGGGGGGGAGGTCATGATAGTGATAAATAGGAACCTAACTACTGGGAACTTTAAAAGCTAATTATATTAATGACTATGAAACTGACGATATTCATAACAAAATGCTAACAATAACTAGGAGCCTTAAATATTGATAACTATAGTTTGTTTATTATGGATATATCAAATAGCCCCGTCTTCTTTCACTCGCCTCGGCTTGTGATTGGCCAGTTAGAAAATAAATAATTAAAGAATTGCTGTAGATTGACTAAAATTTATTTCCACAGAGGATACTGCTACACTATCCAATCACAAAAACACAGATTTTATATTGCTGGACGGGGCCGAGTTTGACATTTCCATAATGAACAGACTATAGGAACCTAGGTATTGATAACTCGGAACCTAACTATGGGTAACTCGGAACCTACCTATTGATAACTCGGAACCTAACTATTGATAACTCGGAACCTAACTATTGATAACTCGGGAACTAACTATTGATAAATCGGAACTTAACAATTGATAACTCGGAACCTAACTATTGACAACTCGGAACCTAACTATTGATAGCTCGGAACCTAACTATCGATAACTCAGAACCTAACTATAGATAACTCGGAACCTAACTATGGATAACTCGGAACCTAACTATTGATAACTCGGAACCTAACTATCAATAACTCGGAACCAAACTATTGATAACTCGGAACCTAACAATTGATAACTCGGAACCTAACTATTGATAACTCGGAACTTAACTATTGATAACTCGGAACTTAACTATTGATAACTCGGAACCCAACTATTGATAACTCGGAACCTAACTATTGATAACTCGGAACTTAACAATTGATAACTCGGAACCTAACAATTGATAACTCCCTAACTATTGATAACTGAACCATAACTAATTGATAACTGATAACTCGAACCTAATTGATAACTCTAACTATGATGATAACTAATTGATAACTTAACGGAACCTAACTATTGATAACTCGAACCTAACTATGATAACTCGGAACCTAACAATTGATAACTCGGAACCTAAATTGTTAACTCGGAACCCAACTATGATAACTCGGAACCTAACAATTGATAACTGGAACCTAACTATTGATAACTCGGAACCTAACTATTGATAACTCGGAACTTAACAATTGATAACTCGGAACCTAACAATTGATAACTCGGAACCTAACTATTGATAACTCGGAACCTAACTATTGATAACTCGGAACCTAACTATCGATAACTCAGAACCTAACTATTATAACTCGGAACCTAACTATTGATAACTCGGAATCTAACTATTGATAACTCGGAACCTAACTATCGATAACTCGGAACCAAACTATTGATAACTCGGAACCTAACAATTGATAACTCGGAACCTAACTATTGACAACTCGGAACTTAACTATTGATAACTGGGAACCCAACTATTGATAACTCGGAACCTAACTATTGATAACTCGTAACCTAACTATTGATAACCCGGAACCTAACTATTGATAACTCGGAACCTAGCAATTGATAACTCGGAACCTAACAATTGATAACTCGGAACCTAACCATTGATAACTCGGTACGGAACCTAACAATTGATAACTCGGAACCTAACTATTGATAACTCGGAACCTAACTATTGATAACTCGGAACCTAACTATTGATAACTCGGAACTTAACAATTGATAACTTGGAACCTAACAATTGATAACTCGGAACCTAACTATTGATAACTCGGAACCTAACTATTGATAACTCGGAACC
Organism: Homarus americanus; assembly: GCF_018991925.1. Lineage (NCBI taxonomy): Eukaryota > Metazoa > Arthropoda > Malacostraca > Decapoda > Nephropidae > Homarus > Homarus americanus. Next base: position 23,073 of record NW_024747437.1, read on the forward strand.
TAACAATTGATAACTCGGAACCTAACAATTGATAACTCGGAACCTAACTATTGATAACTCGCAACTTAACAATTGATAACTCGGAACCTAACAATTGATAACTCGGAACCTAACAATTGATAACTCGGAACCTAACTATTGATAACTCGGAACCTAACTATTGATAACTCGGAACCTAACAATTGATAACTCGGAACCTAACAATTGATAACTCAGAACCTAACTATTGATAACTCGGAACCTAACTATTGATAACTCGAAACTTAACAATTGATAACTCGGAACCTAACCATTGATAACTCGGAACCTAACTATTGATAACTCGGAACCTAACTATTGATAACTCAGAACCTAACTATTGATAACTCGGAACCTAACTATTGATAACTCGAAACTTAACAATTGATAACTCGGAACCTAACCATTGATAACTCGGAACCTAACTATTGATAACTCGGAACCTAACTATTGATAACTCGGAACCTAACAATTGATAACTCGGAACCTAACAATTGATAACTCGAACCTAACTATTGATAACTCGGAACCTAACTATTGATAACTCGGAACCTAACTATTGATAACTCTGGACCTAACTACTGATTACTAAGAAACTAACGATATGGATAACTAACTCACAATATTAACGACTTATAAACTAATACTAATAATATCTTGAGACCTCCAGCTTTGATATTTAAATGGTTCATGTTTATTGAGGTTATGATAATATGTGTTTGTTTATTTATGTTATAGCAATACTGAGAGAGAGTTACGAATGTGTTCAAACTCTTTTCTTAAATGTTGTAGTATTATCTCTCTCTCTCTCTCTCTCTCTGATACGGGGTATATAGTAAAGGTGCTTATATCTGTCTGTCTGTCTGTCTGTCTGTCTGTCCGTAGATAGATGATGTCACAATATATAAAGTTGTATTGGTCTATGCAGGCCTCTAGGGGAGTTATATTGGCATCTTGTTTTCATAGACGACAGGTATCTACAGGTGCAGTAACAACGTTTGATTAGTCGATTGTTAACCAATGAGAGAAGAGTCGCAAACATAGCGCACGAGAGTGAAAAATTATAGTTTGCGAAGCGATTATTTTTTTGTTTTCATTATTTGCGGTCGAGGGTGACAAACATAATTCAAAAGCCAATGTTGAATTCATTTGGGTATAGGTATACTGTACATTCACGTATAAAACTTCCTGTACACGTCTTGAGACTCCGAACTACTGGAATGAGTCTGTGAACTGCTTGTCTACCCACAGAAGGCGTTGTAGTAACTCATATAAGTTTGAAGCAGTTCCGAAGAAAATTGTAAAGAGACGACTGTTCTTGACTATACTTAGACATTAAAAACATTTGCCAATGTCTGTGTTTTGGTAGTAATTTTGTGGTTGAGGCAAGACGCTTGGTTGTTTTCTTCACATTGTGTTCATCCATCCATCCATCCATCATCCATCCATCCATCCATCGATCCTTCCATCCATCATCCATCCATCCATCATCCATCCATCCATCATCCATCCAGCCATCATCCATCCATCCACCATCCATCCATCCATCCATCCATCCATCCATCCATCCATCCATCATCCATCCATCCATCATCCATCCATCATCCATCCATCCATCTATCCACCCATCCACCCATCCATCTATCCAACTCACACCCAGGTTAACATATTATTAACCATTGTAGGTGGATTTATCACACAAAATCTAAAAGATACTTTAATAATTAGCACTCTCTGTCAATACCATCCAGAGTAATGGCCGCCTGCAGATTGTGTTAACACGGCGGGGGTCTGCTGCATCTTGTTGGCACTGTGTGTGATTCACCTGTTGAGTGTCTGGTGTCCTGCTCTCAACCTCTCTCACCTTTACACCTTCCTTCCTCTTGTACGATCATGTGTGTGTGTGTGGTGCAGAAGTGTGATAACTCTGACCCAAGTCTTCCTAATTGAATTGTCTGGAATTTCTTCTTCTTTTTCTTCTTCTTTCTTTCTTTCTCCTGTCTTCTTTATTCTATCTTTTTTCTCCTTCCGTCCTTCCTTCCTTCCTCTCTCTCTCTCTCTCTCTCTCTCTCTCTCTCTCTCTCTCTCTCTCTCTCTCTCTCTCTCTCTCTCTCCTCTCTCTCTCTCTCTCAGTAAAGCCTCTACAGAAAGGTCACCATCGGACGTTCACACCCCTCCCCCTTCCCCCCTGAACAAAATATTTCTCCATGGGAAAAAAAAATTCTAATTAACATAGTTCGTCCTAGAAAAGAAAACATTGATATTTCCTAACCTAATCCATCCTGGGAACGAAAATCATTTACTAAACATTCTTAATCGTAGAGTAGTAACCAGTTTTAATTCAGTTTATCACAGTTCATCCTAGAGAAAAAAAAAGATTTAACTAGCCAGCATATGCAATCCAAAGACACAAAAAAAAATCAATTAGCATATTACTAGACTAGAATTAACGTACTGAGAATTTACAATCGTAAGAAAAAAATTATGTTTATTTCTTCCTATTGGGTAAAAACAAATACATTGATATAGCGTTATATATATCTTAAGAAAAAAATAAATATTCTATCGACGTGAAAATAACTGACTTGGTACAGTATTTTTATCAACATGGCCACTGATAAACAATAAATATACTAATATCATCATTATAAGGTCACTCACTTCACATAATACCTCAATTATTATTCATCACTTGTTAAATAAATCTCTTGGCCTCAGATTATTAAAAGCTCGTTCGCCATTTTTTCCTCCCGACTTTGAGATGACCTGTTTGATTGGCCTTTACGATCATTTTCTCCCTTAATTTAGTCATGTGGACGTATTTAATTGGCCCGTATGATGATACCCTGCTAACATGATATGAGAAACAACATTTGATTGGCTCGTACGATATTTTCCAATATGATACGAGAAACGATATTTGATTGGCCCGTATGATCAGTGATATCCTCCTAACATGATATGATAAACGACATTTGATTGGCCTGTTCAGTGATATCCTCCTAACATGATATGATAAACGACATTTGATTGGGCTGTTCAGTGATATCCTCCTAACATGATATGAGAAACGACATTTGATTGGCGCGTACGATGATACCCTCCAAATATGATACGAGAAACGACATTTGATTGGCTCACATAACCTAAGACTTATATATATGTAGAAACTAAAGAAATTGAAACCTCCTCCCGGTTATATAAAGGATAAAATGAAATAATAACTTACGAATATTTGAGGATGTGGCCTGCGGATAGATGGGTAGAGGTTAGTGTAAAAACGTGGGTCATACAGGTGGGTGGTGTGGGTGGGTGGTGTGTGTGGGTGGGTCATCTAGTACATGTGGGTGTGTGGTGTACCCTTTGATGTGCCGGCACCTGATACACTTGTTTATATTTGATTTGGTATCATGAATGAATATATAATGAGCTGAGAAATTTCATATGAATAGTTAAGTGTGTGTGTGTGTGTGCGTGTGTGTGTGTAAATAATAATAATAATAATAATTAACGGTTTATTGAAAGAGCTTAGCAGCCAGAAGGCTGAAAATATACAGTTACATATTTGGGGAATGGGTTTCGAATTACAAATAATATACAAGTAACATAAGTGATACAAATAAGATATATAATAACTAGATGGGGAAAAGCTCAAACTACAGGGCATTTCAACATAGTGACAGTGCAAGAAGTAGTATTTACTGGGAGTGAATACACTGGTTTATTACAAGTTATTGATAATTTTTACAATGGTTGGGACTGGGCTGTTCTTATAGCAATCAGTTCGTGCACGTATGGGCTGGATGCGGTTGTGGTGTCGAACAGCAATTCTCGGGCTAGGGATCTCAGGTGGTAGTAGGAGCCGGTGTCGAGGATGGTGCAGAAGCTTCTTACCAAATTTGCAGATGAGGTCGTGGTGATGGTCAGTGAGAGTCGAAAGGGTCAGTGTGTTGAGCGCTTCTTGATATGTGGAGTAGGAAGGAGAGAGAATAATCTTGCATGCCCTCTTTTGCACTTTTTCTAGGTGTTTACGTTGTGTGGCATTTAGGGAGGAAGACCAGGTAGGGGAGGCATAGGTGAGCTTGGGAAGTATGAATGTTGTGTAAACACTGAGGAGTTCGGGTGCAGGAACTCCAAGTGACTTGAGTCGTCGGAGGAGGTGGAGGTGGAGACGGAAACTGGAGGATTTGACAGCTTTACTGACGTGTGGTTTCCAATTTAGTTTGTTGTCTATGGTGACGCCGAGGAGTTTCGTGGAATCTACAACCTGGAGTGTGTTCGGACCTAGAGTAACCTAGAGGTGGGACAATGTCGGAGGAGAGGTTGATATGCATAACCGTGGTCTTGGTATGGTTGATGGTGACATGGTTGTTGGTGGCCCAGTTTTGGAGACTGTTCAATAAATCCTAAAGGGCGGTATAGTTGGGAGCAGAATTGTTGACGCTGATCCCAATGGTGGCGTCGTCGACATATTTCCAGCGAGCAGGGGTTTCTCTTAGGGCATCATTGATGAGCATAAGGAAGCAGAGTGGTCCCATCTTGGTGCCTTGGGGGACGCCACAGGTGAGTGACTGAAAGGTAGAGACAGCCCCTCGGAAGCGTACAGCTTGGCGTCGGTCGCTGAGGAAGTCTGTAAGCCATGGTATAAGACTTCTCCGAAGCCCGAGGTCAATAGCTTTGTTGATGATTATATTGTGGTCGACTAGGTCGAATGCTTTAGTGAAATCAATGAAGGCGACAGCTACAGACGTTTTTCGTTTCTCGAGATGGCGGTATATGTAATCGAGAAAGCTGACAAGACAGTGAGTGGTGGAGGAAGTTTTTATGTTGCCAAATTGCTGAGGGTCTACGACTCCTGTAATATCAGCATAAGCCCAGTCAAACACAAAACTTTCACAGATTAGGCTGGGTATTGGGGTGATTGCAATAGGCCGTAGCTGATTTAAGGATTGTGGGCTGGTTGACTTGGGCACTGGTGATACATAAGAGGTCTTCCAGTCAGCTGGGCATCTGGCTTGACTGAGAGAAGCATTGATGATGGAGCATAGGGGTTTAGCAAGCTCCGGGGAGAGCTCCTTGAAGAGTTTCATTGGTAAGTCAATGGGGGTGGTAGAGCGTTTTAATTTTAGTTTGTCCAGGCGTATTGCTACTTCAAATTCTTCTACTAAGTCAGTGGGAAGGGGAGCTTGTAGGTAAGCAGGGAGAGTGGTTGTGTCAAGCCGGGGGAGCGTCTGGCATATAGTAGCAAATTGGTTATTTGTTTGCTCAGCTGCGTCAACATTAGTGAGATGGCTAAGGAAGGGGAGGGGGTGTGTCTTATTGTTTAGTCCACAGAGATCTCTAAGCTTACCATACCATTGACTGATGTTGGTCTGCTTCAGGTGTTGTAATTTGGTTGGGTAGTGGGACGTCTTTGCAGTGCGTATTTCGCGGATTTCCCGGTTGCGAAGGGACCTGTGGCGGATGTGGTCATTGAGATGAAAGGCTCTGTCTCTCTGTTGCATAAGTCTTTTGATCCGAGGTGTGATCCAGGGCAAGTCAGCTGGGTGAGATCTGACGGACTTCTCGGGGAAGAAGTGGTGGTGAGCTTCCTTGGTGGTGTTGGTATAATTTATCCATTTGGTTTCCACGTCATCCACGCTAAGTACTTCAGTCCAGGGATGGTGAACTATCCACTGCCCGAAGAGGC